>NC_059204.1:20682658-20982658 GCF_020615455.1 Coregonus clupeaformis | reverse complement strand
GGAAGTGGGACATTTGGGACTGTCACATCAGGTCTGAATGAGATCAAACTTTGACAATATGGCTCTCTCTCATGCCAATCTAATAGCAGTGAGAGGAAAGGAGATGATGATAGTCAGCAGGGCTATGTTCCATTATCCACACTAGCATACCACTTAGTAAGAAGACATGTATTGGGCATTTATTGTAAGTAGTATGCTAGTTTAGTAATTGGAATGTGGGTAGGGTGTGTGTGTTGTCCAGACTGGCTTGTCATACCAGGCTTGGGGGGGTCCTGCTGCCTGGGCAGGCCCAGGGATATGGAGCCCACAGAGCTCTTTGCCCCCTCTGGGCCACCGTAGACCGCGTGAGACGGCAGGTACGTACCAGGAGTCCCCTGAAATGGCCGGAACAGACAGGTCAGAATCAGGTCAGGGTTGCAAAATTCCAGTTGGTTAACTGGGATTTCTGAAAAACCTTGAAACTTGTCTGGAATTATACAGCAGGGAAATACAGGGAAGGTGCAATGTCCACAAATAAAGGTGGATCCAAGTGACATGTACCAAAGTTTCCCCTTTGGCATATTGGCTAGTAACAGTTAGAAAAACAGACTACCGTGTGCTACAAAGGCAAATACCCTTATCGGTTTCTTAGTAAATCATTATCACACAACAAATACTGTTATATTATGACAACGAGAAAGAGAGAATGGTGCCGAAAAACGATATAATATACATGTATAAAAAGTGATGTTATCAACAGCCAATGCTTACTTTTTTAATTGGGGCTATGACATTATATTACAAATCAGTCTGACAGTAGTTTTGGCCGTTTTTCAATCTGAAGACAGTTTAGTTTCAAGTGACTGAAATGCATCAGAAAGGTATTGGGAAGTTCAGAAGATCATCAGGCAATAATTTTGTATGATCTTCTGCGTAGAAAAGAACATCATCATTGATGTTCTTATTCCCACACTCTGATTTAGTGCCTCCTCATGACTACTCTGTTCTAATGAGGCTTGTTGCATTGTAGAGGGAAACAGAAGACCCATACGTGTTCCTGAGAGTCTTATCTTTCGGTGATGGGGTCATTATATTTTGTAGCATAAACCGTTCAAATGATAGAGTCACATCTGTAGGAAGAAAACAGAAACCGCCCAGTTCTATGAAACAAGTGCATTTAAAATGTATTTCATAGTTTCTCTCACGACCCCATTTTCAAATCAGGCGACCCCACATTAGGTCGCGACCCCTAGCTTGGGAAAGGCTGCACAAGGGACTGCTAGGGCCCTCAAAATGCTAGAAACGGCCCTGTCCAGCTACACCTGTGTGGGTCTTACCAGGGGGCTGGCTGGACCTGAGCCCTCACCTGATGGATAGGGGTCTTACCTGTGAGATGGAGCCACCCTGGATAAAGGAAGGCTTGTCTGTGGGTTTGGAGGTTGGAATGAGCGGCGGAGGAGATGGAATGTTGGCGGGACGGCTGTGTCTGGAGAAAGTCACACGGACTCCATCGGGCAGGCTCTGGACCACCTGGTTGGGAGCTGGGTGGAGCACTGGGAGAGGAAAGAAAAACAGCCAAAGTTAGAAAGTGACACCCTCAATAATATGGTCATTTAGCATGAGACTTGTCCAGGATAGGGTAAGTAAGGAAAGAGAAAACACACAACAAATGTGTGGCAAGAATAGAGAATCCAGAGGCACTGAAAAGTATCTGCACTATTGGGGGGTGCCATTTCCTTCAATTTGCAACTCAATTCAGCCCAAATTGTTTCTCATTCTCAGCCAGTGAATCATTAATTAGTCTTAACAAAAGGCTCCACCAGCAGCCCATCTCCCATCTATGAGTGCACGATGATCAAATATTGATTTGCCCTGAGGCTGCTCCCACAGATGTTTAAGCCTGCCCCCACAGATTTCCCAGACTGAAGCGAACAGTGAAGTGAGTTTGGTAGCTAGAGTTAAAATGCTGGGGCAGGCCTAGACATCTGTAGGAGCTGCCTCGGGGCCTCAGGGAGAGATGTCGGTCTGTGTTTTATCCTGTTAGTGAGTCACGGTGACCAGGAGTGACCTTCCTTGAGGAAGCAACTCCCGCTCCCTTCCGCCCCGCCGCACGCCTGGCCTCCATGCCCCTGCACTTTACTAAATCAAAAATGCTAATTTGTCTGGGGGAGTTCCTACAGAAGGCACAGATGTCAGCACCCTTCAGCTCACACCGAGAGATAAGAAAACAAGCTACTCCATAATGAAATACTGATAAAGCCTTTCTGCAGCCAGGCTGTGTGTGTAATGTTAATATTAATTCATGATAGGGACAGATAGATGCTCAAGGCCAGCTACAATGCAGCTTAATCTACTCACAGAGATAAAGGGGAAAGAGTAGGGGGTGGGGTGGAAAAAAATAAGGCCAACTGTTCTGTACGAGCTTTAGCCAACGGAAGAAGAGTTGGCTACAGCACAAACAGTATGGGACCAGGCTAGGTGAATGGTAGAGAGGAGGCCAGATGGGGGAGGATAGAGCAGAGGGCGGTCACCTGGAGGCACGCTGTAGCGGGAGGCATTGGGGTCGTTGGGCTGAGGAGAGGCCTTGCTC
The DNA here is from genome assembly GCF_020615455.1 of Coregonus clupeaformis. Classification (NCBI taxonomy): domain Eukaryota; kingdom Metazoa; phylum Chordata; class Actinopteri; order Salmoniformes; family Salmonidae; genus Coregonus; species Coregonus clupeaformis. The sequence continues at coordinate 20,980,089 of NC_059204.1, read as the reverse complement.
ATGTCCCTGGGAGAGAGCCTGTAGGGAGAGCCTGGCCGACCAGACTGGGCCTCCTGCTCCAGAGCCATCTTCATATCATAAGGCATGTAGGGGAAGGGCTTACCTGGAGAACACAACACAGAACAGAGACACATGAATGAAAACACTGCCACAAGATAAATTACACACACAAATAGACAAAGAATCAGAAGATGAAACACAATTAAAGGAAATTCATCAGTTATCTGAGGACACATGCTGTTGATTTTGATTATACATTCCAAAATCAACAAAAAATTATTGAGAAGCATCTTGGCATGAATTCGCAGTTTTCACAAAACAACCTCAGCCTGCTTTACTGCACCAACACGAACTTAGATTTTGCAGGCTTCTTCAAATATGGTATTACGAGACTATCCGAAAACCTTTTTAGCTTGGGTGTCTAATCACACACTTTCCCTCTTTCACCATTCAGACTCCGAAACAGGCTAGGCTGATGTGACCTTTGTGGCTGAATGACTCTCCTGCTGTTAAAAATAGGACCCCTTCTCTGTCGGTTTGCCTGGGAGGCACTGACTGTGTCCTGCTCTGACACAGTCAAGACATGCTCCTTCAAAAGTTGACAGCAGAATCCCTCTCTTCCCCCAGAGGCATTTCAGGAAAAACAAGCCTTCCCCATCAGAGGCTTCAGGTTTTGATGTTCGCATCACAGGTAAAATGGGGTCAGCTAACATCTTGTTCTGGCTCAGAGACATTTTAGAGTGGCAGTCTGAACCTGCTCTCTCTCTCCTCTCATATTTCCTTTTTTGACGGTGAACTACAGCGAACGGGACAGAATAAATGCATTGGCTACAAATAGGCTGCTGTTGGTTGAGAGGCTCAGGTAGGTAGGGGCTCAGAGGGAGGATATCGGTGTGTGTGTAGGCGTGTATGTGTTTGTGTGTACTCTCTCTTACCCTCCCTGTCCAGTATGGTGGGGCTGTGGGTGGTGAAGCCGGGGCAGTTGGGGGGTTGTCTGCTGCGCTCTGGGTCAGCCTGGTCCTGCCTCTGTTTCTCCTCAGCGTGGGCCGACTCGTGCACAGCCGTGATCTGGTGCTGGAACATGGCGAAACCGCTGAGGGGGGCTCCTATGGGCATTCCGCCAGGGCCGAAAGGCCCCACCTACAGGAAGGGGGCGAGGAGAGATGCCCATGTGAGGAAGACTGGGGGGACACACAAGCTCTGTACCAGTGAAGCGAGCGGCTGATGCATTGCCCTCTAATAGTACTAAGAATAGTACTAGCGCATCTCTTTAAACCATCCCAGAGAACAGATAATGGACCTTATTGGATGAATGAAATGTAAAGAAATTAGCTAAACAGCTGTCAGATTAGATAGTGTTCGTGTTTTGCACGCAAATCTCCGCCCCACTGCTTAAACGATCCAGTTTGTCTGATCTCATTCCATAAGAAATGGAGAGACAGAAGCACCATAGAAGAGGTCATTGGAGGGAAATAAATTGACATCAGAAAACAATTTGACAGTGTCAGCACATTAGCATGATTAGATTACACAACAGATGGGCACAATTTGATTGATTTAGATCCATGCTGACACATTGATCAACTGATTGATTGAACATTTCAATGACAGAAAATTAATGATTGGTAAGAAATTGATTGATTGACAGGTTGGTTGGAAAAGTGCAGGGGATGATGGACTCACTTGACAGGGAGGTTGGTCTAAATAAGACATGCTTTCCCCCTGCTGCCTGCCTCCGTGTGCCTGCCTCTCCGAATGGGCATATCTGATCATAGAAAAGTGTGGGTTGCTATAGTGACTGACCATGGGCGGGATGGTAGCGGCGCGCTGCTGGAGCTGCTGCATGTTGAGGTGGGCCTGCTTGGCCGTGGACATCAGCACTGAGCCAGGAGGGCTGAGCAACGAAGGCTTGTCCATACTAGAGAAAATCCTGAGGTCACAGGAGAGAGGGGGAGACAGCAGAGGAACGGTGAGACACACTGGTCAGAAAGAGTTGAGGTAATGGTCACAGGAGTTACAATAAAGGAGTCCTGTATGGAACGATTCAATTACCACTAATAATATCAACCATTTACCACCTTAATAATTAATCCAAGTACATTTTGCCCTCATCTGATCTCCTATACTGATAGTATCAACAGCTGAGTGATCATTAGCTTCACCCAAATAGCTTAGTTTTTAAAATCAAGTGGCCTTAATCCCATCCCTGTGATCACCAGCCTGACCCACCTCTGTCTCTCGGGCTCAGCGTCTACATCCTCGTCCGCGCTGCAGGTGGCGCTGGAGTCGTTGTCCGAGTGGTGCCCCTCCCTCTGCCTCTCATGCTCCCCCTTGTCCCCCTTCTCCTTGGCAGAGTCAGGCTCTACCTTCACCTGCACCTCCCCGGCCCCAGCACCCCCAGGCTTCATGTCCACGTCCTGGGGCTCGCTCTTGGGGTGCCCATGGCCCTCGTAGGCCACCTGGGCCCTCTCCCCGTCCTCCTGATAGCCAGGCTCTCTGGCCTCTACCTCGGGGCTCTTCTCCAGCTTGACCCTCAGCTCCCCGTAGGGCAGCTCCTGGACCCTCCCATTGCTAGCCTGGCCCTTGTCCTGGTCAGACCGCTGGTTCTCTGACCCTCCAGCTCTGTCTCCCCTCTGGGAATCCCCTCCGGCCTTGGAGGGGTCCGCCTGGGACGGGGACGGGGCGCTCTCTGTGTCTGAGCTATTCTCTCCACCTGTAAGGGCACACAGAACAGGAGAAGACATGGGTGAGACGCACTCAAATCCCTCTGCATGGCATACATAGGAACTGACCCTGGGGAGAGGGACACATACTGATCAATGCAGATAGAAATGTTATGGATAAAAATATGCAGTATAGATAAAAACACAGACCACATAAAATGCATAAATATGCTGCAAACCATAAAACCAATGATGCATGCAATGTTGCCTGTGTCTGGCACTGTTGCCATGGAGAGAAGAAACCTGAACCTTGAATAATGAAAATAATAAAATAAAGCATATGTCGATGCCAAGATAAATCTGACACAGAGGTCAAACTGAATCAAATCAAACGCCAAAGATTCTGTCCAGATAAGGTGACCAAAAAAAACTAATCAAAATGTGTCCCCTCAGACAGAAGCAGGGTTTTAAGAACACTGAACATTGCCCTCCCAGCAGCATTACTGGCCATGCTCAATCACGTGACACTCTGCAGTCAGCAGGCAGTTACACCAACCAACTAAGACCTTGAGGACAGATTTGGGTTTCCTTGGGAGTCAATAAGAGCTTCAAAAACAACACATGATATAGTGACCTCCTGTAGTCCCGACAACTTTTCAACTACCGGATCGTAGTTGGTTGTCATCAGGAGGGGCAGAGAGGCAGTGGGAGGGAGAGAGAGAGACAGGCACAGAGAGACTAGCAGGCTGCAAGAGTACGGGAAAGCCTCTACTACCTCCCTCCTCCCGGTCAGGTGAGAGGCTCAACCCTAAACCGATTTGCTTCACCTCAGCCACTTTACTTTACGACAGCCAAAAGCTGGAGGGAGATTGGGGCTCCACTCCAAAATAGAGAAATAGAGAGATAGAGGGTGAGAAGGGGAGCAGAGAGGGAGAGAGAGAGAGAGAGAGAGAGATGGCCAAGAGTGACAGACAGTGAGTGATCGGTCTGTGACAAACCCAGGGAGACATTGAATTCATGAGGACATTTAGGGCCAGGATGAAATGGAAAGGTCCCAGACTTAATCTGGACTCACATCCATTAACCCATCCCCATACGTGGCAGAGCATTGTAGGGCAAGGGAGTTGAATATTCAAAACAGGCCCTTTCTGCCCTGTTCCGACAGCATTTTAGAACTTTAAAGAGTGGAGAGAGTGAGAGCAAGAGCAAGATTGAGAGAGAAGACTGCAAGTGGAGAGGGAGAGTGATGGGGGAGTGAAGAGATGCAGAGGAGAGGGAGAAAGAGACGGAGTGATGGGAAGAGAGCAGAGAGTTGGGGAGAGATGGAGTGGAGGACAGAGAGGGGGATAGGAGGAGAGAGAGCGGGAGAGAGCAAAGGGGAGAAAGAGAGAGACGGGGAGGCCCTGTGGATCAAACGAGTGGAGCAGCACTCAGCATTCCATGCAGAATGCTTTCTTGACTCTTCAAAGCCAAGGAACAGTTACATAACCCAGGCCCAGCAGTCAGAATTAGTTCACATCTTTTATCTCTCGCTTTCCCCCCCGCCTTCTCCCTTTACATTTGATCCCTTTTTTCTCTCTCATTAAAACTATAGACAGTATAGAGAAATTACTGGGGCTCCTTCGCCATTCATTCAAATCAAATTTTCACAAGACAGACAGTTCAAGAGGTTCTTTCTGAAGTGGACTCACTCTTACAGTTCTCTTCACTCTTCTATAGAGGCGTTTCTCTAACTCCCAGTGTCTTTCTCTCTCTCTCTCTCTCTCTCTCTCTCGCTCATTCACACACACTCACTACTACATCGTACATTCACTCAGATCAAAAGTAAATAAATAATAATCAAAAACAATTCTTAACAATGGTTGTGTTTGTGTTTTGGGCTGTGCAGACAGTGTAAGTGTGTCTGAATGTGAGTTTGGATAAACAGATGGATGGTGTGCGACTCTGGTGTGGGTGTGTCATCTCTCTGACTGACCATCGCTTTCCTCTGGGTTTTCGTCGTCGTCAGCTGAGGCCATGCTCTCGCTCTGCGACGGGTCTCGATCACCCCGCGCCCGCCGTGTGTCCTGAACAAACACAGGTTATAGAACAGACTACAACTTCACTGCTCCTCTGGTTAATACAGAAAATACCTTAAAGATAGTTTAAAGACAGTGACAGACATACATGTTCTGATAGACGTTACAGAAATAAAACCTCTTCACATTGTACCTGAACAGGGATGTATTCATTAGGCACTAAACTGAAGAAAACAAACTGAAACCGGGAGGGACTCCTTGGACGATAAGGTAAGCTCTTTTATTGCCATTGTATTTTAATTTCATTTTTTGTGTGCCCATATGAACACAATCGTGTTGAGTGTTGCTGTACCTGCTTGTGTTGCTGGAGCAGGTTGTCCAGGTTGTGCCGTCTCTTGTAGTTGAAGTAGAAGTTCTTGCACTGAGCCTCGCTCTTGGTGCCCACCATCTTGGCAATGGCTGGCCAGTTACGCCCATGCTCGACAAGCCCTGGCAGAGGAGAGGGAGGGAGACTGGGTTGGGATCGGAACCTAAAACAGGCCCAGATTAAGCCTATTCATTGAATATTAACCTACTACAGATTCACACCACCTCACCTGGTAAAACCCTGCAGGCCAACAGTACTTATCTAATCCAACAATTAGGTTTAATGGAGTCTCAATAAACTGTTTAAGAAAGACAGACCACGCTTACAGAGAGGTGCAGTGGACAGCCGATTACCTTTGAAATTAGGGTGTCTCTTCACCCTCCCTCCCTCCACTGCATTTCTGAGCTAAAGGACACTGGCACTTTGACAAATCACCTCAGACTGGAGCCCAGAATAGGACAAAGGCCCATTACAACACCATCTGAATTAATGAGAAGACAGAGGACACGGGACAGAACATTTAGCGTCACGTTTTGAGTCACTTGTTTACAAGAGACTTCGGGTGAGGAGGATTTCAGGCTCTTGGACTGTAATACAGTATTATGATTAGATATTTTTTTTAGTAGTAGTAATCACTTCAAAATGATAATGGTGGTCCAGTTGCCCTATTTAGTGACTGGCCACATACAACATGGGCATTATCCATTCTCCCCAGAAATTGTCAAAGACTCCAGCCACCAAAGTCAAACTGTTCTCTCTGCTACCACACGGCAAGCAGTACCGATGCACCAAATCTGGAACCAACAGAACCCTGAAGAGCTTCTAGCCCCAAGCAATAAGACTGCTAAATAGTTCGTTAAATAGTTAACCAATAGCTACTCGGAATATCTGCATTGACCCTTTTTGCACTTTTGACTCATCACATACGCTGTTGTTACAGTTTATTATCTATCCCGTTGCCTAGTCACTTTATCCCTACCTATATGTACATATCTACCTCAATTACCTCGTACCCCTGCACATCGACTCTGTACTGTTACCTCGTGTATATAGCCAAGTTACTCATAGTTTATTTATTCCTCGTGTTATTATTTTTCAATGTTTTTTGCTATTTGTTCTACTATGTATATTTTCCCCCTCTCTGCATTGTTGGGAAGCGCATGTCATTGTTAGTCTACACATGTTGTTTACGAAGCACGTGATAAATAAATGTTGATTTTATTTGAAAACGTGTGAATACTGTGAATGATGTATTCACTCATCTCTTAGGTTAATAGAAGTAATCATATCAGGGTCTTTCCTAAAAGTTAAAAGGCGTAAATTTTTTGGGGGATATGTATGAATTAAATTGTGTATGACTTAATTCGGGTTTCAGACAGACTGATCCCTAATATTCATCATGAGGCCTACCACAAACCAAAATAAAATCACCCATCCCCCTCCTCACATTAATGGCGCCGGAGAAGATGGCTGCCGAATTACAGCCCTCTAACCAATTGTACTATTGTGTGTGTTTTTTCGCGTTATTTGTAATTTATTCAGTACATAATGTTTCTGCCATCATCTCTTATAACCAAAAAGAGCTTCTGGATATCAGGACAGCGATTACTCACCTCGTATTGGACGAATAATTTTTCTTCAACGAGTTGGACGCGAAGGATATCCTACAGACACCCGACAAGGCCCAAATCCCCGTCATTCGCAGGAGAAAGAGAGAGATATCGTGGACATAGGTCGGGGTGCCTTGTAAGGATCCGACGGCGAGCGAGTAAACTGCCTCTTCCATCAATCCTATTAGCCAATGTTCAATAATTTGAAAATAAATTAGATGACCTAATATTACGGTTATCCTACCAACGGGACATTAAAAACTGTAATATCTTATGTTTCACCAAGTCGTGGCTGAACGACGACATGGACACATACAGCTGATGGGATATACGCTACATAGGCAGGATAGAACGGCTGACTCCGGTAAGAAAAGGGGTGGTGGTTTGTGTATATTTGTAAACAACAGTTGGTGCACCAAACCAAATACTAAGGAAGTCTTGAGGTTTTGCTCGCCTGAGGTAGAGTATCATATGATAAGCTGTAAACCACACTATTTACCAAGAGAGTTTTTATCTATATTTTTCATGGCTGTCTATTTACCACCACAAACCAATGATGGCATTAAGATTGCACTCAATGAGCTGTATAAGGCCATAACTAAACAGGAAAACGCTCATCCAGAGGTAGCGCTCCTAGTGGCCGGGGACTTTAATGCAGGGAAACTTAAATCCGTTCTACCTCATTTCTACCAGCATGTTAAAAATGTGCAACCAGAGGAAAAAAAACTCTAGACCACCTTTACTCCACACACAGAGACGCATACAAAGCTCTCCCTCGCCCTCCATTTGGCAAGTCTGACCATAACTCTATCCTCCTGATTCCTGCTTATAAGCAAAAACTAAAGCAGGAAGCACCAGTGACTCGGTTAATAAAAAAGTGGTCAGATGAAGCAGATGCTAAGCTACAGGACTGTTTTGCTAGCACAGACTGGAACATGTTCCGGGATTCTTCAGATAGCATTGAGGAGTACACCACATCAGTCACTGGCTTCATCAATAAGTGCATCGATGACGTCGTCCCCACAGTGACCGTACGTACATACCCCAACCAGAAGCCATGGATTACAGGCAACATCCGCACTGAGCTAAAGGGTAGAGCTGCCGCTTTCAAGGAGCGGGACTCTAACCCGGATGCTTATAAGAAATCCCGCTATGCCATATGACGAACCAACAAACAGGCAAAGAGTCAATACAGGACTAAGATTGAATTGTACTACACCGGCTCTGACGCGCGTCGGATGTGTCAGGGCTTGAAAACTACAAAGGGAAGCACAGCCGCGAGCTGCCCAGTGACACAAGCCTACCAGACGAGCTAAACATCTTCTCTGCTCGCTTAGAGGGAAGCAACACTGAAGCATGCATGAGAGCACCAGCTGTTCCGGATGACTATGTGATCACGCTCTCCGTAGCCGATGTGAATAAGACTTTTAAGCAGGTCAACATTCACAAGGCCGCAGGGCCAGATGGATTACCAGGACGTGTACTCCGAGCATGTGGTGACCAACTGGCAAGTGTCTTCACTGACATTTTCAACATGTCCCTGACTGAGGCTGTAATACCAACATGTTTCAAGCAGACCACCATAGTCCCCGTGCCCAAGGACACTAAGATAACTTGCCTAAATGACTACCGACCCGTAGCACTGACGTCTGTAGCCATGAAGTGCTTTAAAAGGCTGGTCATGGCTCACGTCAACACCATTATCGCAGAAACCCTAGACCCACTCAAATTTGCTTCCGCCCCAACAGATCCACACAGATCCACAGATGATGCAATCTCTATTGCACTCCACACTGCCCTTTCCCACCTGGACAAGAGGAACACCTACGTGAGAATGCTATTCATTGACTACAGCTCAGCGTTCAACACCATAGTGCCCTCAAAGCTCATCACTAAGCTAAGGATCCTGGGACTAAACATCTCCCTCTGCAACTGGATCCTGGACTTCCTGACGGGCCTCCCCAGGTGGTAAGGGTAGGTAACAACACATCTGCCACGCTGATCCTCAACACGGGGTCCCCTCAGGGGGTGCGTGCTCAGTCCCCTCCTGTACTCCCTGTTCACCCATGACTGCATGGCCAGGCACGACTCCAACACCATCATTAAGTTTGCCGACGACACAACAGTGGTAGGCCTGATCCCCGACAACGATGAGACAGCCTATAGGGAGGTGGTCAGAGACCTGGCCGTGTGGTGCCAGGATAACAACCTCTCCCTCAACGTGATCAAGACAAAGGAGATGATTATGGACTGAGGATGCCCCCATTCTCATCGACAGGGCTGTAGTGGAACAGGTTGAGAGCTTCAAGTTCCTTGGTGTCCACATCACCAACGAACTATCATGGTCAAAACACACCAAGACAGTCGTGAAGAGGGCACGACAAAGCCTATTCCCCCTCAGGAGACTGAAAAGATTTGGCATGGGTCCTCAGATCCTCAAAAAGTTCTACAGCTGCACCATCGAAAGCATCCTGACTGGTTGCATCACCGCCTGGTATGGCAACTGCTCGGCCTCCGACCGCAAGGCACTACAGAGGGTAGTGCATACGGCTCAGTACATCACTGGGGCCAAGCTTCCTGCCATCCAGGACCTCTATACCAGGCAGTGTCAGAGGAAGGCCCTCAAAATTGTCAAAGACTCCAGCCCCCCTAGTCAGACTGTTCTCTCTGCTACCGCACGGCAAGCGGTACCGGAGCGCCAAGTCTAGGTCCAAAAGGCTTCTCAACAGCTTCTACTCCCAAGCCATAAGACTCCTGAACAGCTAATCATGGCTACCCGGACTACTTGCACTGCCCCCCCACCCCCACCCCATCTTTTTACGCTGCTGCTACTCTGTTAATTATTTATGCATAGTCACTTTAACTCTACCCACATGTACATATTACCTCAACTAGCCGGTGCCCCCACACATTGACTGCACCGGTACCCCCCTGTATATAGCCTCCCTACTGTTATTTTATTTTACTTCTGCTCTTTTCTCAAAACTTTTTTGTTATTGTTGTTTTATTTTACTTTTTTTATAAAAAAATACATGCATTATTGGTTAAGGGCTGTAAGTAAGCATTTCACGGTAACGTCTACACCTGTTGTATTCGGCGCATGTGGCAAATAAAATTTGATTTGATGTACGAGCCCTGTTACAGCTTACTTGAAGATAGGGGGGAAAAAACGTCTGAGAAAAAAAAAAAAAGGCACTACAGAGAGTAGTGCGTACGGCCCAGTACATCACTGGGGCCAAGCTTCCTGCCATCCAGGACCTCTATACCAGGCAGTGTCAGAGGAAGGCCCTCAAAATTGTCAAAGACTCCAGCCCCCCTAGTCAGACTGTTCTCTCTGCTACCGCACGGCAAGCGGTACCGGAGCGCCAAGTCTAGGTCCAAAAGGCTTCTCAACAGCTTCTACCCCCAAGCCATAAGACTCCTGGACAGCTAATCATGGCTACCCGGACTACTTGCACTGCCCCTCCACCCCCACCCCATCTTTTTACACTGCTGCTACTCTGTTAATTAAAAGGGGGGGGGGTGCTCCTTTCAAACGTGTCAGCTTTTAGAAACTCCCCCTCTGTACTGTCTGGTCTGGAAGAGCTCCAGATTTAAGACCTTGGGTATGATAGTGGCATCTCTGATAGACCCTGTTAATTCAACCAGACTATTCTAAATTAACAGCCCTAGTTACTGTAAGATCACAGTGATTCACTTTTGGCTGTGAATGTATGACCAACCAAATATGATACCAATGGCAAAGCATAATACTGTATCTGGCATCTGCGATACATAAATACAGAAACACAGCAGAGCAGAGGTAATATATAGGCTAGGTTTGTCAACTGAAGTGTATGTACGGGAGAAAGCGAACATGTACATGGGTTGGGGAGGAATGACCAAATCCTCAAACCCACCCAAGAGAGCCTTAATTAATCCCCATCAATCCTTCTATTTACTCTCCCCAGTCCAATGAGCTTATCCCCATTGGGCCTCTCATGCTGCACTTCCACTTAAGACTTACCCCACACCAAAGTATTGCCAGTGATTTATATTAATGTAAGCTCTAGTGTTATTGTTTCTCCATCAGGAGTGTGACACTAAAGACTTGGGGCGAGCAGAATCAACAACCTCTACATTATCAAGACTGTTACTTTGTGAGAAGGTGCTAAAGTTCACAGTTTTCCATTATTATGTAAATAACAGCTGAAAAGTACCAGTGGCCTGGTCAGAGCAGGTCCGCCGGAGACATGACCCAGTGAGACACGGGTGCCGGTCCACGTAGATGGAAACAGAAAAGTCTGAGCCTTTTGGGTAAAACACCAGGATAAATCTCAGATGGAAACTCGACATCAGTCTCGCCCTCTCCCTTTTTCTCCCTCTGTCCACCAGAGTCTACACTGACAAATATGGAGGAGTACTGGCCTGGCTAGAAGGTAGCTATGGGTCGATGGGGGTTGGGGTTAGGGGTCAATCTCCCATGGACTGAGTGTGTGACGCAACTGGTGAAAGCAGAAACGCTGGTGTGTCCACTGTCAGCAACTCCATGAAATGAAACACTCACCTCTCAAAATAAGTTATTTTGGAGAGAAAAATGATAAAAACTTTAAAAAATGTTTTAAGGTGAAGTCCTACAAGATCCAGAGGCCTGGCAAAGTGTTTTTGTGAATAATAGATTTGATCTTTAGAGGAAACTCAAACTGTCACGCTTGGTTACTTCATGCTTTGGCCCTAATAGGTCAGTTTTGAGAGGCACGCAAAACAGAGCAGAGCCACTGCAGTTAGCTACCAGAAAAAGCATCCTCGCTCAATCCACTCCGCCCTGCTTCCCCCTAAAAACCTCCACCATTTATGCACCCAGCCAGGAGAGTGTCAGAGGAGACAGTTTGTGTGGGAGCAAACTTGTATTTGTGAGAGGTATTGACATGTTGAATGCACTGAGCAGTCTGTTTGAACTACTGGCACACAGCTCGGACACCCATGCATACCCCACAAGACATGCCACCAGAAGTCTCTTCACAGTCCCCAAGTCCAGAACAGACTATGGAGGGTGCAGAGCACTACATAGAGCCATGACTACTTGGAACTCTATTCCACATCATGTAACTCATGCAAGCAGTAAAATTAGATTTTAAAAACTGATAAAAATACACCTTATGGAACAGCGGGGACTGTGAAGAGACACAGGCACATGCATACACACACATACGATAACATACGCACTATACACACACGTACACATGGATTTTGTGTTGTAGATATGTGGTAGTAGAGTAGTGGCCTGAGGGCACACAATGTGTTGTGAAATCTGTTATCAACGCATTGTAATGTTTTTAAAATTGTATAACTGCCTTAATTTTGCTGGACCCCAGGAAGAGTAGCTACTGCCTTGGCAGGATCCATAATAAATACAAATACAAATGACGAGGAGAGTGAGATCAAACTAGAAAGAGAGAGGGGTGAGAGAGAGAAACGGTAGATAGAGAAATAAAATGATAACGCTACCTTTTTTGGCAACCTCCATCTCCTCCTCGGTCCAGCGAGAAGTCTCTCCGGTTTCGCCGTTCGCAGCGGCAGCAGCTCCTCCTGCTTAAGTCACAGAGAGAGAACAGAAACCTTCATAACAGCCCACAGAGAGAGAAAGTACCGAGCTCGTTCCGCTTCTCAGCCGTCTGCTTCTCATGGCTGCTAATCTAATAATCCGTTTACATTCTGTGGCTCGCTGCCGAGACCTGCCCCTCACGCTCTCTCCCTCTCTCTTTCTTACACTCCCTTTCTCTCGTGCTCTCTCGCTCTCCCTCCTTCTGTTGCACTTTCGCTCTCTACCTCCCAATCCCCTCCTCCTCTCTCTCCCCCACAAGGGGAGGTTCCATGTCACCTGATCTGGCTCCAGACAGCGGAGGAGTAGAGAGACGCGCCTCCCAACTTCCCCCTCTTTGGGAAACGGCCTTGGACAGAGACAAAACAGACAGAGAGAACAGCCGACAGACAGAGACTTACCACTCATATCACTGCTACAATGCAAAGTAACTATTAACCACACACACACACTGATGGGTGCTGATGGAGGCTGGGGCTGAGAGAGAGAGTGAACCCTGGCCCACTCTATTCCATTGGACCCACAGAGATTGTGTAAACATTTGGACCAATATAGCTGCAGTATGAACCCCTGACATTTACAACCCAAATAAATTATTGAGGAGATCCATTCTCACTGTTTAGACAGCTCCTAGAAAAAACAGTCTGGGGCCTCACAGACTTAAATCTACTCAAACAATTGCTGAATCGCTGCTCCTGTCCCGTGGTACGTTCAACGTGCTCGCCTAATCTTACCCCCATTCCCTCGTGCCCCCATCTGGCCTGTTAAGATCCAGGGAGGTGGGCAGGTCATTAATCTCGCCTGGCTCTTTGAAGAGATAGGGTCAGTCCAAAATGGCCCCCTATTCCCTATATAATGGACTGCTTTTGACCCGGCCCATAGGGCTCTGGTCAATAGTAGAGCACTATATAGGGAATAGGGGGCCATAGGGTGCCATTTCAGATGCATACATATAGTTATAAATACAGAGTAGGAGGCTACAACAGACAGGGACCCCCTCTGTGACTCCTAATGAGATCAAACCAGGTTTTAAAACACACAAACACTAGGCTTGGGTGATATACCGTATATACCGTATCCCGGGGTATTTGGAAATAGCCACAGGATGGTTTTTCAATACATTTACATTTCAGTCATTTAGCAGACGCTCTTATCCAGAGCGACCTACAGTTAGTGAGTGCATACATTTTCATACTGGCCCCCCGTGGGAAACGAACCCACAACCCTGGCGTTGCAAGCGCCATGCTCTACCAACTGAGCTACTATTTATTTGAAGTATTTTTATAAATTTGAATATTTGTAGCTAATTTTTAAGCAAATACCTGCAGTTAACTTGTGCAATACATTAGGAGAGAAAGAAGATCGCATTATTAATTTCACCTGTCACATAATTTATCATTATGAAGCTTACCGGTAGTCCCCAGTCACGTGGTGTTTGTTTACAAGCACACAACGACGAGAGACCGGAGCCTTGAGAGTTACTCACTCTTGTGCAGAATGCGCCAGGTGACCTAGTTACAGTTTGGAATTCACAACTAAATGTTAGCCAGCTAGATGTCTTATAACTACTAAGTTAACAGTGTAAAATGTGCTAAATGCAGTTGTGCTTTTGGTTTGCTGATTTAGTAGCTAGTTAGCTATCTAGCTAAATGGTTAGCTTCTTCCAAAATCAAGCTTCTCTTGGTAAAAGCAGAGAATCCCCTCCTGGATCTAATATTTGTTTTGTGCGTGCAGCAAACTGTGAGTAGCATTTTTTTGTTACTTGTATAACTTTGAGCTGGGATGTCTGTTCTGCAAATAGTGTAAGTCAGAGGACGTATAAAATGTTCGCAATGCGCTCGTTAGCATTCTCTATGGGATTTTACATGTACTTGTTAACATTGCTACCCTTCGGATTACAGAGGCTCAGTGGGGTTTGAAAATAGCGCCCCTTGTGTTCAGTGCTGGTATTACAGAATAGCTCAGGATGGCACAAGATATGAAGGTATGACAATCTGGATACCGCCCAAGCCTAACACACACACACACACACACACACACACACACACACACACAAAACCAGCACGGAGGCTGTGAATCCCCAGTGAATCAGGAGAGGAGACAAGCACAGTCTGCTCAGCAGTCAGTCATTTCAAAAGATTGAACCTGACATGGGCCTATGCAAATCCCTGATGCACCAGAGCCAAGGGGGGTCAGGGGGTTGACAGACTGACTGGGAAATAAGGTGCAGACTTAAGACACAGAGCAGAGAGGAGGGAAGGACAGCACAACATGTAGCTTTTGGTTAATACAGAATCAGCCATAAAGACTGAAAAAATAAAAATTCCTTGAAAAATAATACAATTTGATTTTACTTCCTTGGATGGATATTCACCTTTCTGAGATAGATTAGAATGGAATAATTGATTATCCATTCAAGGATGTAGCCTAAATTGACCTTTCTAAAATACTTTTGTGTTTGCTTGAATGTTCTGGTTAGAGCCCTGGGCCTGCACTGTCTGTCTGACATTCAGCACACAAACATCAAAATAAGCTCTCAGAGCAGCACAAGGACAAATTAAGTGGCTAGGCTGAAGTACAGCTGTGAGGAGCCATGACAACAGGTCCACCCCAGACACCACACTATTGCCATGGTGATGATGGCTAGGGTATAGGCTAGACTGAGACCGAACCCCTGGCTGGGTTACAGAAGTGAGAGATAGAAGTCTGTTATGGCATTGTGTTGAGGAGCAAAACAACAACAACCTGAACCTGGTGAACCAGGGATGCATTCAGAACGGTGACATTACAGATATAAATGTAGCTAATGAATAGAGCTGACAATTCCTTATTTAGAAATATAGCTAATGAATGGAACTGACCCCAGTTGTTAACTGACCACCCTATCACGTGTGTGTGTGTGTGTAAAGGTAATTGGGGTTGTTTATATGGTATGTGGTGGTGTTTTTCTTGAAGCTAGAGGTGTTTCAGCTCAGCTGCATGACCATTGGGACTTGTTTAGGCTCTCAAGTTGTGCCGCCCTCTTCTACAGCAGTGACCTATAACAGCATCCTCACAATGCTATTATATTTCAGGGCCTTTCCAGGATAAAAACACACAACAGCTGATCTCTCACATAAGATAATCATGAAGCCACAGTTCGCACTCCACACACTCGTTCAAACTTTCATAACCGAGGATCAATACCGCGAGTGGACAGGAGTAGAGAGTTATATTATCTACTAAGTCCCATGGTCACAAATACAACATACCCATAAAACTAGTAAACCACCTTAGTAAGCGTAAGTCTCCTCCTCTATCTTTTTGAGATGCATCTTCATAAAAAAAAAGAAAGAGGGGATGGTAGTAGGCTAATAAAAGCGTAGAATAGCCGAGGTGCTTACCTCCTCTGTTAGGGTCCATGGGGGGTTCCCCCGTTGCAGATTTGGTGGGCTCTCTCATAGCCTTCTGGGTAGTAGGCTCAGGTTTGGGGAGCTGAGGGGGCTCGGTGGGCAAGGCAGGCTCGGGGGCGGGTGGCGGTGGTTCCTCGGCCGCCACAGAGGCAGCCTCATTGGCCATGGAGCGCGTGGTGATCCTTCCCTTGCGCCGGCCCTGGCTGTTGGCGGTCTTCCTGCCGCGTGGCGTGCTCTGCTCCTTACAGTCCTCGTCCTCCCCGCCGTCACACTTGTCTTTGTCTTTGCCGATGTCCCTGGAGGAGACAAGAGAAGGGATTGTTTTATTTTATTCAATTCCTCCGCAATGGACATTTTCATTAACTGTACAAGCCTATTATTTGCACAGCTGAATTCTTAGGAAAATCAAAATAATAGTCCAATCAAAATCTAAATAAAATACATTTTCATTAGCAGGTTTTTTTTTTTACAGGCACTTGCATTTCTCATTTAGTGGTTGGTTAGGACACATGAGTTATGACTAACTGCTGCCCACTGATCCAGCTGGGTAAAAAGGCAGGGAGTCATCTGGCTAAAGGATCAGAGTCCTGGGGTCAAGATGTCTGCCTCTTAAGAGTCAGTGGCTCTTTTTCAATTCGCCTTTCCTCAATTCTTCTCATTCTTTCTCCATCTCAAAATTAATTGGAGTAGAACATTCGAAGGAGAGGACACAAGTTATCAATGGAACACTGAAAGCAGCGGGTGGTGGGTGGTTTGGTCAGCCTGTCCATCACGCCAGAGAAGGGCAGTGGTTCTCTCCCGCTCGCACTCTCTCTATGGCCTAATTTACAACACATCTATGAGGGATGCTGATCCCTGTGATAAGGCTCCAGAGTTCCTGTCGCCTCAACTGAGGGCAAACATTTACTGGGAGGTACAGATTCTCCCTAAAAGTGTCAGAGGCGGACCAGGCCAGAGGCTGACTTTAGCCAGGACTAACAGCAGTACCTGTGGGAAACCCATGCCCACGTTTATACGCACACACAGAGCTATTCAACACTCACCTGGAGTCCTCCTTTTCATCTTTCTCTTCCTCTTCCTTATTCTGCTCGTCCTCTTTTTTCTCTGACTTCTCCGATTTGTCCTCTTCGGGTTTATCGTCTGACTTGTCTTCTTGCGAGGATCGTGTTATTTGCTAGAAAAAACACAAGGATAATTTGTTTTTACTATTTTAAAAAGTATAAATATATACACATGCCAACTCTTGACCAGAGTGATCAAATAGGGAGATTCTCTAGACTCCCATGATGCCAGACAGAGAGCACTCTAGTCTATGCAAGTTCATCATGATGACGCAGTTCAATCTGGGCCAGAAAGTTTACAAAAAGGCAGCCCACTGCTCATTCACGTCTAGTTTTAAAGGTCTGGGCATGTTTGAATTCCTATTTCGTGACTGAGTGAGTGGGGTTAATGAGGCACACAGCTAAAGCAGCTCGCCATGACCCACTTTCCTTTTAAGGCAACAACATAATAGTGGTGCGCCAGAATAACACCCTTTAGGAAAGAAAGGATTCAGGATGAAAAATAACATGCAGTGACAGTGTAATATGTGTATAATATGTGTATTTCTGTAATATGCCCAAAACACACTTCTAATATCCATTTGAACACAACACATAGTAGTATGTTAATTGTGTGTGTGAATAGGTAACTCATCTCGGGAAGGTTTGGGCCGCTTTGGACGTCTCACAGAGAACTAAGAAGATAAAATGTACCAATGCATACACAACCTTCAGTACTGTCTAGAAGCCATATGTTGCCATGTTGACCAATTCACAAAGTGTTCATGTAAATGATCAATGAGAATGTATAGGTGTTTCTGTACTGTTTCTGAGACAAATGAACATGTTTAAGTTGACAGTATATGAGGTGTAAAACTTGTTTGGCAAGGTGTTTCGTCTGAGCACGATCCTTCCATTGCGATGTAAATTCAAAGACTTGAATTGGATTCAAGCGTTTGTTCTCAATATCTTCATTACCATTCGCAACTCAGAACCCTTCACAAAGCAATATAGTGACGGACCTATAAATCTTAGAGCGACCTACGGTTTATTTCGGATATGATATACCATTTCATGGCCTATTAATGCATTCTCAGGCCAAGCGAAGCTACAAATCAAACAGCAGTTAAATCCATCTACAGTTGAAGTCGGAAGTTTACATACACCTTAGCCAAATACATTTAAACTCAGTTTTTCACAATTCCTGACATTTAATCCTAGTAAAGATTGCCTGTCTTAGGTCAGTTAGGATCACCACTTTATTTTACGTCAGAATAATTGTAGAGAATGACTTATTTCAGCTTTTATTTATTTCATCACATTCCTAGTGGGTCAGAAGTTTACATACACTTAATTAGTATTTGGTAGCATTGCCTTCAAATGGTTTAACTTGGGTCAAACGTTTCAGGTAGCCTTCCACAAGCTTCCCACAATAAGTTGGGTGAATTTTGGCCCATTCCTCCTGACAGAGCTGGTGTAACTGAGTCAGGTTTGTAGGCCTCCTTGTTCGCACACGCTTTTTCAGTTCTGCCCACACATTTTCTATAGGATTGAAGTCAGGGCTTTGTGATGGCCACTCCAATACCTTGACTTTGTTGTCCTTAAGCCATTTTGCCACAACTTTGGAAGTATGCTTGGGGTCATTGTCCATTTGGAAGACCCATTTGCGACCAAGCTTTAACTTCCTGACTGATGTCTTGAGATGTTGCTTCAATATATCCACATCATTTTCGTTCCTCATGATGCCATCTATTTTGTGAAGTGCACCAGTCCCTCCTGCAGCAAAGCACCCCCACAGCATGATGCTGCCACCCCTGTGCTTCACGGTTGGGATGGTGTTCTTCAGCTTGCAAGCACCCCCTTTTTCCTCCAAACATAACTATGGTCCTTATGGCCAAACAGTTCTATTTTTGTTTCATCAGACCAGAGGACATTTCTCCAAAAAGTACGATCTTTGTCACCATGTGCAGTTGCAAACCGTAGTCTGGCTTTTTTATGGCGGTTTTGGAGCAGTGGCTTCTTCCTTGCTGAGCGGCCTTTCAGGTTGTGTTGATATAGGACTGGTTTTACTGTGGATATAGATACTTTTGTACCGGTTTCCTCCAGCATCTTCACAAGGTCCTTTGTTGTTGTTCTGGGATTGATTTGCACTTTTCGCACCAAAGTACGTTAATCTCTAGGAGACAGAACGCGTCTCCTTCCTGAGCGGTATGACGGCTGCGTGGTCCCATGGTGTTTATACTTGCGTACTATTGTTTGTACAGATGAACGTGCTACCTTCAGGCGTTTGGAAATTGCTCCCAAGGATGAATCACACTTGTGGAGGTCTACAATTTTTTTCTGAGGTCTTGGCTGATTTCTTTTGATTTTCCCAAGCAAAGAGGCACTGAGTTTGAAGGTAGGCCTTGAAATACATCCACAGGTACACCTCCAATTGACTCAAATGATGTCAATTAGCCTATCAGCTTCTAAAGCCATGACATCATTTTATGGAATTTTCCAAGCTGTTTAAAGGCACCGTCAACTTAGTGTATGTAAACTTTTGACCCACTGGAATTGTGAAATAGTTAATTGTAAATGAAATAATCTGTCTGTAAACAATTGTTGGAAAAATTACTTGTGTCATGCACAAAGTAGATGTCCTAACCGACTTGCCAAAACTATAGTTTGTTAACAAGACATTTGTGAAGTGGTTGAAAAACGAGTTTTAAATGACTCCAACCTAAGTGTATGTAAACTTCCGACTTCAACTGTACCTTTACTGTTGCAGCAATCATCCAGACTCACACCATCTGACCCGTTATAGATACAGAAGACTGCTAAAAGTTCACTGTGAAAGATACAAAAAGTTCAGTGAAAGATGCTAAAGGCTCACTGTGAAAGACGCTAAAAGGCTCACTGTGAAAGACGATAAAATTCACTGAAAGATGCCAACGGTTCACTGTGAAAGATGCATACTGCTGCTTAATTCTTCAGACTAATGAGAGAGCAGACAGACTGCCCCACTGCGTCAACAACAGTACTATGTCATAATGTGATGAGCTAGCCTAACTTCCCTAGGGTTATTCCCCCGCTTACCAGGCAGTCCAATTTCCTCAACGCTAACCAGATAAGAAAAGAAAGGCAACCGGACAGAGGGAAAGTGGAGTGGAGTTTAACAGCCTGGTCATGCACCCATTGTAGATAAGATTATGACTATGCTTCCTTTGATGATCTTCACATGGAGAGGGTGTCCACAGGATCATGACACACACACACACACACACACACACAACATAAGCACAATACATGCTATTGTTCCCCCCCGGATTCAGCCTTTGTAGAAAATCAAAGGCCTCACATGACTAAATGAAGAGAATTACACTGTAATAGATGGGGTGATGAGAGGGTGTCCGGGTCCTGAACCCACAACCACCCCAACACAACCCAACCCAACTTATAGAAAGCAGAGTTCATATGATCAATCATTCAAGTCATTATGATTGCCCATGACAACTAATAATCACATTAGCTTACAGCATGAATACAGATACTGTACAAACCAAGATTTACTTTTGCAGCCACCAATCAATATCACTTTTGGCTACAAAGGTCAATACTGATGCACCAATGATGGGAAGGATCTTAACGTTGCATTTTTGTTTATAAATACTAAAGTACACATTTATATATATTCACATAGTGAATGTTCATAACACATAAGCATACATTACATACTGTACATATTTACTGGTAATAGTTTTCAATGTATTCACTAAAAGCAGTAGATACTAGTTAGCAGAACTCCCGAGTCAGATACAGGTCTGAAGACAAGTCCCACTGCGTGATTGAGAATACAGCAACGTTCTTTATTATCATTGCTGGCGCAGGACACCACAGACTACCTCCCTCCTCTGCCTGTTCCACGAAAGTGCTGTGCTGGAACATGTCTGGCTATGCCAAGCCAAACATCCCATACTGGTACCGGATGGGGCCAAGGAATTTCAAAACTCAGTGGTGCGGCAGAGGAGAGGGGGAATGAGGCAGAGAAGATAAAAGGAGCCAGAGAGAGAAGACAATAGAAAATGAGCGAGAGCAAGAGAGAAAGAGAACGAGAGAGAAAATAGTAGAAAAAGAGAGAAAGGCAGAGAAGATAAGGAGATCATTTAAAAAGCAGGAAGAGGGACAAGGATGAATTTGAATGTATGAAGACAGACATTAGTGGTGGGCTCCATCTACAGACAGACCAGAGAGACCATTTGGCCAAGTAGACATAGGTCGTGTTCAGCAAAAAAACTGAAATTATTTTTGCAACAACAAAAATCTGTGTTCCTTTTGGACACATTCAGGTAATACCACCTGTTAAACTCCATTTGAAAGGTTTCGGTTTTCTGTACCACAGTTATTCCTCCACACTAGAGCAGTCCTGGTGGGGTCAGGGATCACCCGTGTTTATTTTAGAGGCCATCTGGGCACCACGATGGCATTCCTGTCTTCTCTCCCCATTCTGCTCAAGTGCTTCCAGTGTTGCTTCCACACTACTGATGTTCTCCAAAACTCAATGGAGCCCTGTTTGCCAGGTTTTTAGATGGAGTTTTTTCCCCGCCCTGACCTGGTCTGAGTTTTAATTCCCCCCCCCTCTCTCACCTTCTTTTCACTGATTCCCTAGTGCTGTTTGAGTTAGGAAATGACAACCACAAGCTAATATTTTCCTTTTCTTAACCTGGAGTTTAATGGGGCATCAGAGAGATCTTTCAAGCACACACACTTGCTGTTATCAACAAACTGTAAATGAGGAAAGGGAGGAGAATAGACCGTTCAAAAACACACTACTATCTACTGCTAGCTATTCAACCTACCTATTTCCCTACAATTCAGTTTGGTATGACCTTTAACTCAAATGAGCGGAAAAAACTGAATAACCCTTTCAGAACACACTCACCATGTACAATTCAGTCAGATTTGGTTTCCTCTCCAAGAGAGCAAAGAAAAAAAGAATTAACTTAGCAGAAAATACTTATCTACCATCTACCGCAAGCCATCTAACCCACCTAGCTACAGTTCAGTTTGACCTTTTACAATCCAATGATCCAATAGGCTAATCCAATTAGATAACAAACTTACTAGAATTTCTGTCCTCCACTGCACTGGACTCCAGACCTGGGTTCAAATACGCTGTGCTTTATTGAGCTTGCAAAACAGCAAAACCTGTCCATCTGGCACTCCAGGTGGGCTAGACCAAACACGCGAAGTATTTGAAAGACTCAAATAGTATTTGAACACATGTCTAACTCAAATACAGTGGCTCATCCACTCTCCCACTTCATGTCATGCTCCAGGTAACCGTGCCAAGTAGGCACCTGGTCATTTAGGCTCTGAAGGCTTGGCTCTCTTGGTGTCGCTATCCAAAGCTAATGGGTTCTGCTTGACTGCTGCTAGATGAACATTCACTGCCAAGTGATTACAAAGAAGAAAAGAACAAGGGAGGTAAACCACTTCTTGCCATTGCATGTTCAACAGAAGCAGGCATTATTGAAGTAGTGTAAAAGAAAGACGTGGCAATAGCGCTGACTAATTTCCCTACAATTACATTTAATTTCTTCTCCTGCTGTCTGTGTAGAAGTCTGCCGCCTTCCTGACTAGAGTAACATCTGTGTGGCTTTTAGTGGGGGTAGAAATTCCCATGTAACCTGCATTGGGACTTAGTTACAGCCCAGTGAACTGAACTCCTCTCTAGGTCACCTTTACGACTCCATGACACACACACACACGCCCTTTGGCCCTGGAGGACGTGGCTGGAGGAGAAGGTCAGCAGCCTCTGTCACCTCATGAAATAACAGCTATTCCAGTCAGGATCCATTTCAACATGCAGGCAGCCAAGCAGAGGGACACACAACGGGTCTGGTGGATAGACAGCCATTTTGGAAATACAAGTGTAATGTGTATACTTCTTGTGAATGCTTTTCTCCAGTATTCAATTTGATGGCGTTTTAATGCAATCACTTTTAATGCAATAACTATGAGGTACTAACTACTAATGCAGGTCTATATAAAACATACAGTCCCAGTCAAAAGTTGGGACACACCTACTCATTCAAGTTTTTTTTTTTTTTTTAAACTATTTTCTACATTGTAGAATAATAGTGAAGACATCAAAACGATGAAATAACACATATGGAATCATATAGTAGCCAAAATATATTTTAGATTCTTCAAAGCAGCCACCCTTTGCCTAGATGACAGCTTTGCACACTCTTGGCATTCTCTCAACCAGCTTCATGAGGAATATTGTTCCAACAGTCTTGAAGGAGTTCCCACATATGCTGAGCACTTGTTGGCTTCTTTTCCTTCACTCTGCGGTCCAACTCATCCCAAACCATCTCAATTGGGTTGAGGTCAGGTGATTGTGGAGGCCAGGTCATTTGATGCAGCACTCAATCACTCTCCTTCTTGGTCAAATAGCCCGTACACAGCCTGGAGGTGTTTTTGGGTCATTGTCCTGTTGAAAAACAAATGATAGTCCCGCTAAGTGCAAACCAGATGGGGTGGCGTATCGCTGCAGAATGCTGTGGTAGCCATGCTGGTTAAGTGTGCATTGAATTCTAAATAAATCACTGAAAGTGTCACCAGCAAAGCACCCCCAAACCATCACACCTCCTCCTCCATGCTTCACGGTGGGAACCACACATGCGGAGATCATCCGTTCACCTACTTTGCATCTCACAAAGACACAGCGGTTGGAACCAGAAATCTAAAAATGTGGACTCATCAGCCCAAAGGACAAATTTCTACCGGTCTAATGTCCATTGCTCGTGTTTCTTGGCCCAAGCAAGTCTCTTCTTCTTATTGGTGGCCTTTAGTAGTAGTTTTTTTTGCAGCAATTTGACCATGAAGGCCTGATTCACGCAGTCTCCTCTGAACAGTTGATGTTGAGATATGTCTGTTACTTGAACTCTGAAGCATTTATTTGGGCTGCAATCTGAGGTGCAATTAACTGTAATGAACTCAACCTCTGCAGCAGATGTAACTCTGGGTCTTCCTTTCCTGTGGCGGTCCTCATGAGAGCCAGTTTCCTCATAGTGCTTGATGGTTTTTGCGACTGCACTTGAAGAAACTTTTTTTTAAAAATCCAGATTGACTGACCTTCATGTCTTAAATTAATGATGGACTGTCGTTTCTCTTTGCTTATTTGAGCTGTTCTTGCCATAATATGGACTTGGTCTTTTACCAAATAGGGCTATCTTCTGTATACCACCCCTACCTTGTCACAACACAACTGATTGGCTCAAACGCATTAAGGACAGGAAGAATTTCCACAGATTAACTTTTAACAATGCACACCTGTTAATTGAAATGCATTCCAGGTGACTACCTCATGAAGCTGGTAGAGAGAATGCCAAGAGCGTGCAAATCTGTCATCAAGGCAAAGGGTGGCTACTTTGAAGAATCTCAAATATAAAATATATTTTGATTTGTTGAACACTTTTTTTGTTACTACATGATTCCATATGTGTTATTTCATAGTTTTGATGTCTTCAAATTATTCTACAATGTAGAAAATAGTAAAAATAAAGAAAAACCCTGGAATGAGTAGGTGTGTCCAAACTTTTGACTGGTACCGTGTATATACTTTTTTTGTCCATTAAAATGACATCAAATTGATCAGAAATACAGTGTAGACATTGTTAATGTTGTAAATGGCTATTGTAGCTGGAAACGTTTTAATGGAATATCTACATAGGCGTACAGAGGCCCAGTATCAGCAACCATCAGTCCTGTGTTCCAATGGCACGTTGTGCTTTAAAAAGCTAATTGATCATTAGAAAACCCTTTTGCAATTATGTTAGCACAGCTGAAAACTGTTGTGTTGATTAAAGATACAATAAAACTGGCCTTCTTGAGACTAGTTGAGTATCTGGAGCATCAGCAATTGTGGGTTCGATTACAGGCTCAAAATGGCCAGAAACAAAGAACTTTCTTCTGAAACTCGTCAGTCTATTCTTGTTCTGTGAAATGAAGGCTATTCCATGCGAGAAATTGCCAAGAAACTTAAGATCTCGTACAACGCTGTGTACTACTCCCTTCACAGAACAGCGCAAACTGGCTCTAACCAGAATAGAAAGAGGAGTGGAGGGCCCGGTGCACAACTGAGCAAGAGAAACAGGCGCCTCACAGGTCCTCAACTGGCAGCTTCATTAAATAGTACCCGCAAAACACCAGTCTCAACTTCAACAGTGAAGAGGCGACTCCGGGATGCTGACCTTCTAGGCAGAGTTGCAAAGAAAAAGCCATATCTCAGACTGGCCAATAAAAAGAAAAGATTAAGATGGGCAAAATAACAGACACTGGACAGAGGAAGATTGGAAAAAAGTGTTATGGAAAGACAAATCGAAGTTTGAGGTGTTCGGATCACAAAGAACATCATTTGTGAGACGCAGACCAAATAAAAAGATGCTGGAGGAGTGCTTGATGCCATCTGTCAAGCATGGTGGAGGCAATGTGATGGTCTGGGGGTGCTTTGGTGGTGGTAAAGTGGGAGATTTGTACAGGGTAAAATGGATCTGGAAGAAGTAAGGCTATCACTCCATTTTGCAACGCCATGCCATACCCTGTGGACGGCGCTTGATTGGAGCCAATTTCCTCCTACAACAGGACAATGACCCAAAGCACAGCTCCAAACTATGCAATAACTATTTAGGGAAGAAGCAGTCAGCTGGTATTTTGTCTATAATGGAGTGGCCAGCACAGTCACCAGATCTCAACCCTATTGAGCTGTTGTGGGAGCAGCTTGACCGTATAGTACGTAAGAAGTGCCCATCAAGCCAATCCAACTTGTGGGAGGTGCTTCAGGAAGCATGGGGTGAAATCTCTTCAGATTACCTCAACAAATTGACAACTAGAATGCCAAAGGTCTTCAAGGCTGTAATTGCTGCAAATGGAGGATTATTTGATGAAGCAGTTTGAAGGACACAATTATTATTTATATTAAAAATCATTATTTCTAACCTTGTCAATGACTACATTTCCTATGCATTTTGCTATATTTCCTACTCACTAATTTCATGTATTCTTTCATGGAAAACAAGGACATTTCTAAGTGACCCCAAACTTTTGAACGGTAGTGTGTATATACAGTGGGGGAAAAAAGTATTTAGTCAGCCACCAATTGTGCAAGTTCTCCCACTTAAAAAGATGAGAGAGGCCTGTAATTTTCATCATAGGTACACGTCAACTATGACAGATAAATTGAGAAAAAAAAAATCCAGAAAATCACATTGTAGGATTTTTTATAAATTTATTTGCAAATTATGGTGGAAAATAAGTATTTGGTCACCTACAAACAAGCAAGATTTCTGGCTCTCACAGACCTGTAACTTCTTCTTTAAGAGGCTCCTCTGTCCTCCACTCGTTACCTGTATTAATGGCACCTGTTTGAACTTGTTATCAGTATAAAAGACACCTGTCCACAACCTCAAACAGTCACACTCCAAACTCCACTATGGCCAAGACCAAAGAGCTGTCAAAGGACACCAGAAACAAAATTGTAGACCTGCACCAGGCTGGGAAGACTGAATCTGCAATAGGTAAGCAGCTTGGTTTGAAGAAATCAACTGTGGGAGCAATTATTAGGAAATGGAAGACATACAAGACCACTGATAATCTCCCTCGATCTGGGGCTCCACGCAAGATCTCACCCCGTGGGGTCAAAATGATCACAAGAACGGTGAGCAAAGATCCCAGAACCACACGGGGGGACCTAGTGAATGACCTGCAGAGAGCTGGGACCAAAGTAACAAAGCCTACCATCAGTAACACACTACGCCACCAGGGACTCAAATCCTGCAGTGCCAGACGTGTCCCCCTGCTTAAGCCAGTACATGTCCAGGCCCGTCTGAAGTTTGCTAGAGTGCATTTGGATGATTCAGAAGAGGATTGGGAGAATGTCATATGGTCAGATGAAACCAAAATATAACTTTTTGGTTAAAAAAAGTTGTGTTTGGAGGACAAAGAATGCTGAGTTGCATCCAAAAAACACCATACCTACTGTTAAGCATGGGGGTGGAAACATCATGCTTTGGGGCTGTTTTTCTGCAAAGGGACCAGGACGACTGATCCGTGTAAAGGAAAGAATGAATGGGGCCATGTATCGTGAGATTTTGAGTGAAAACCTCCTTCCATCAGCAAGGGCATTGAATATGAAACGTGGCTGGGTCTTTCAGCATGACAATGATCCCAAACACACTGCCCGGGCAACGAAGGAGTGGCTTCGTAAGAAGCATTTTAAGGTCCTGGAGTGGCCTAGCCAGTCTCCAGATCTCAACCCCATAGAAAATCTTTGGAGGGAGTTGAAAGTCCGTGTTGCCCAGCGACAGCCCCAAAAACATCACTGCTCTAGAGGAGATCTGCATGGAGGAATGGGCCAAAATACCAGCAACAGTGTGTGAAAACCTTGAAGACTTACAGAAAACGTTTGACCTGTGTCATTGCAAAC
This sequence comes from Coregonus clupeaformis, assembly GCF_020615455.1. Taxonomy (NCBI): domain Eukaryota; kingdom Metazoa; phylum Chordata; class Actinopteri; order Salmoniformes; family Salmonidae; genus Coregonus; species Coregonus clupeaformis. The sequence goes on along the minus strand of NC_059204.1, from coordinate 20,952,947 downwards.
AAAGGCTATATAACAAAGTATTGAGAAACTTTTGTTATTGACCAAATACTTATTTTCCACCATCATTTGCAAATAAATTCATTAAAAATCCTACAATGTGATTTTCTGGAGTTTCTTTTCTCATTTTGTCTGTCATAGTTGACGTGTACCTATGATGAAAATAACAGGCCTCTCTCATCTTTTTAAGTGGGAGAACTTGCACAATTGGTGGCTGACTAAATACTTTTTTCCCCCACTGTATACAGTGCATTCAGATATGATCTGGGCCAATAGCAAAAGTCAATTAATTTTTTTATAGCGGACACTCGTGTCTTATTGTTATAGAAGCCCACTTTTTTTTTTTCTCTCCATTTTATATATGACTTGGCCTATTAAGCCACTCTTTCAGTTTAATGCATGCTATATTTCTACTGCTGTGATATTTCATGATCAAACTAATGAATCTAACAGAGTTCCAGGCTCAGAAAGTTAAGTTGTTTTTGAATAACCCCCAAAATTGGGAGGCCTAAGGTAATAATGAGAAGAGATAGAAGAAACAATAGCAAGATATAAAAATCTAATGAGAAATTTCAACAAACCTTACAGTGGAGCAAAGCATTGTAAGACCGAAATGATGCATGCATGCGAGGCCAGGAAAAAAATCCCTCCTCTCCGTTGCGAACCAAACGACCAAAAGCCTAATACTACTAACTGAAATATCATTAAATCATTAAGGCAAATTAAAGTTATGAACAGTGGTGGGAAAAGTACCCAATTGTCGTACTTAAGTAAAAGTAAAGTTACCTTAATAGAAAATGACAAGTAAAATTGAAAGTCACCTAGTAAAATACTACTTGTGTAAAAGTATTTTGTTTTAAATATACTTAAGTATCAAAAGTAAAGTATCAATCATTTCAAATTCCTTATATTAAGCAAACCAGACGGATAGCCAGGGGTGCGCTCCAACACACACACTGTTTAGTGAGTCCGCCAGATCAGAGGCAGTAGGGATGACTAGGGGATGTTCTCTTGATAAGTGTGTGAATTAGACCATTTTCCTGTCCTGCTAAGCATTCAAAATGTAACGAGTACTTTCAGGTGTCAGGGTAAATGTATGGAGTAAAAAAACACAATTTTCTTTAGGAATGTAGTTAAGTGAAAGTCAAAACTATAAATAGTAAAGTAAAGTACAGATACCCCCAAAATAACTACTTAAGTAGTACTTTGAAGTGTTTTTACTTAAGTACTTTACACCACTGGTTATGAAGAGTATTTTCCCAACTATTCTAATAAAGTGTTTAACATCCTAAAGTTGCAGCTTTTAAATGGGAATAATTATTAAAGTCGGAGTCTATGCTATTCACATTCAAATGTTTATTTTGAATGACAAATATTTTAGGACACAAGCTGTGAAAGTGAGCAAACAATACCAAGATGGAAAAATCTAATGAAAAGTCAAAAGAAAACTTACGCTACAGCTGTGGAAAGTTTATGAATGAAAATATGTAGCTGGCCTAGGACTATTTCCATATTATTCTAGCAATGTGCAACCTACCTAAAAACGTATATAGTAGCCTAGGCCTAATAAGAGAAGAGGAAGAGGGAAAACTGCAAATCAGTTTATAATTATCCAGTTCTAAGGACAGCAGAGTTGCCATGATGATTTACAACCCATCACAAGACGCACAGCCAGCGAGGCTCGATGACTGTCACTCGCTCAATGTACGCGCTTCGGCACATAATAGACACACAGATACTAGCCTAAACTACTACATATCTTTCATGCCACAGCTCCACCAGAGTGGAATAGGCTATTCGAAAAGATTTGGCCCCACTAAACATATTTAGTTAATGTCATGATTCCTCTCGTCCCTCCCGTAGCATGCCCTCCAAATGCGTAGCGATCTATTTTATATTTGTCATTTTTTGACGGCGGCTATGGAGCAATAACATCGTCTATGGGCAAGCGCAGATAATTATTTCAGATCCCTCCTATGTACTTCACTCATTTTCATTCACCCTGGGAGGGAGGGAGGGGGGTACATCATCAAGAACAAAAAGCAGGCACTGTAGCTATGCAACTGTGTGATTGTGCAACAGTACAGAAAAAAAACATGAATGCAAGAAACTGTGGCTGTCCCAAGAAACTGAAAGAGGGAGAAACTGAAAGAGGGGGAGAGAGAGCAACAGAGCACGAGGAGAAAGAAACTGAAAAAGTGAGAACGAGACAGATTAGGGGGGGCGACAACACACCACAGTACTAGTTTCAAAGCCAGACGCGACATACCTGCAAATTCATTTGTCGGTCATAAAAGCCCTTTGCCCCTGAGCAAGCCACAGCCTATGGGCGTAGCAGGCGTGAGTTTGGCCGGACCCCCGGTAGCAGTATCTCCATTGCAGTGGTAACGGTAGCAGCACTACAGACACAGCAGGACAGGATAGCAGCATCATAGCAGAGCTCCTTAGAAGGGCTGCCTGTCCCCGGCACTGCTGCACATATTCCAGGAAAGCATGTCATCAGTCCGTTTAAACCGCATGAAGAATCGCTCATCTCACATGCACTCTAATCTATGCGGGGTCACTCAAGGTAATCCCTGCCGAGCGCTTCTCTTTGATTGGCACTCGCAGCAGCACAGCAAGTTTTTTGGGCCTGTCAGATCGCTGGGGCGTACCACTCTGCTTTTACTGAGGGGGGTTATCGGTTGAGACTGTAGTGTTTTTTTCTATTTTTTCCACTCTCCCTCACTCTTTTTCCATTGCTCCCCCTCCCTCCTCTCTCGCAAGTCACTCTACACACAGTCTCTGGGGATGTTCAGAGAATTTACACAAACTCCAGCCAACGGCTTGTTTGGATCAGCACGACGTCCCGCCTGGGGCGGGCTGAGCTACATTCCACCAAATGACAAGGCCGTGGCATTTACACTTCACTGACAATGGGCATTTTAAATGCATACCGTAACACATGACTGGATATGAACTTTACCTAACTTTCATGTAAACAGACTAATCAGTTAAGAGCACGGCGCTTGTAACGCTAAGGTAGTGGGTTCGATCCCCGGGACCACCCATACACAAAAAAAAATTATGCACGCATGACTGTAAGTCGCTTTGGATAAAAGCGTCTGCTAAATGGCATATTATATTATTATAACTAATTCCTATATATAATGACGGCCTGTCAATAATGTATACAAACACATTTTTCACACCGCTGTTACATACAACCCTATTATAGCAGAAGAAATGACTGGCTGATGAATTTGCATGTGAGAAGGTCAGTGGCTGTGTGCTCTGGCTGAGCCAGGCTAATAGTTGTGATTATTGAACTGATGATGCTGAGGGCTGCTGGACACATCATGCTTGTGATACAGTATGTCCTCCTGTCTCCGAGGCAAACAGAGCCCCCTCTTTTGTAGTTGCTTGTATAGACTGACATATAGTAACAGAGTCATTTCCTCTAACTATGCTGAACAAAAATATAAATTAAACATGTAAAGTGTTGGTCCCATGTTTCATGAGATGAAATAGAATATCCCAGACATTTTCCATAAGCACAAAAAGCTTATTTCTCTCAAATGTTTTGCATCCCTGTTAGTGAGCATTTCTCCTTTGCCAAGATAATCCATCCGCCTGACAGGTGTGGCATATCAAGAAGCTGATTAAACAGCCGGATCATTACACAGGTGCACCTTGTGCTGGGGACAACAAAAAGCCACTTTTTGGTGCAGTTTTGTCACACAACACAATGCCACAGATGTCTCAAGTGTTCAGGGAGTGTGCAATTGGCATGCTGACTGCAGGAATGTCCACCAGAGCTGTTGCCAGATAATTTAATGTTAATTTCTCTACCATAAGCTTCCTCCAACGTCGTTTTAGACAATTTGGCAGTATGTCCAACCGTCCTCACAACCGCAGACCACGTGTAACCACGCCTGCCCAGGACCTCCATATCCGGCTTCTTCACCTGCGGGATCATCTGAGACCAGCCACCCAGACAGCTGATGAAACTGAGGAGTAGTTGTGTCTGTAATAAAGTGGGGGAAAACTCGTTCTGATTGGCTGGGCCTGGCTCCCCAGCCAGGGTGGACATAGGCCCACCCACTTGGGAGCCAGGCCCACCCATGGCTGTGCCCCTGCCTAGTCATGTGAATTCCATAGATTAGGGCCTAATTAATTTAGTAAAATCGTTCAAATTGTTGCATGATGTGTTTATATTTTTGTTCAGAAGCCAGACAATCCTTTAATGCACTCTCAAGTAGTAGTAGCAGGAATGTCTGACTTAACACACTAGTCTATTCTCTCATCAAGTATGTGTACTACAAACACGATTCTTACCACTTGACTGGTGGCATTAATCTACAGTGGTTCAGAAGTAGGGAAGTCCACTCGGGCCTCCACTCTGCAGTTATACACTGCTACTCTGCCAACCGAGATAAGACTGAAGGTCACCAGGCAGCAGGAAACACAAGAGTGAGAGGAACACGATGTTACATCACTGATAAAATGTGATGTACTATTAAGATACTGTTAATACAACTGCACCACACCAACACTTTCTCACATCAATTACACCCCCTTTCCCACCTGTATTTTATTGTAAGTTTTTTCCACAGACAGTGGTACGTCAGAGAGGGAGAAGATGAGACGAGATGGACCGGTGAATCGAACTTCGGTCTCCAGGGGGTGTGCAATATTTGGTCTGGAGGCAGCAGGCAGCACTATTGCTAGACTAACCGATTATTATTAAGTCTCTGACGTGGTCCCTCTTGGTGCTCTGCCCTTTCTGTGACCTGATCTATGTGTTTGGTTGGCTGGGGGCATAATCCATACATAGACATGTTCTGTACATTCAGGGGCCACAGGGATCAATGAAGTACATGTACAATGGGGTCTGGAATTATTGGATCCTTTGAAAAAGATGAGCAAAAAAGACTAATAAATAGCCTAGTACAAATACTGAGCTATATGGTATGGTCATATGACACGAAAAAGTCTCTGACCACGCACACCAGCAGTGGGTTAGGCCTTCAAAAGAAAAATGCATATGCAGAAAATACCTCATCCCTACTTTAAAATATGGTGGTGGTACTTTTGATGTTATGGGGCTATTTTGCTTCCACTGGTCCTGGTGCCCTTGTTAAGGTCAACAGCATCACAAACTTTACATTTTAGGCAAAAACCTGGTTGACTCCGCCAGGAGGCTGACACTTGGCCGCAAGTGGAAGAGGGCAGTCTGTTAGCGCAGATGAAGGATATCAAGGATCTGGAAAGATTCTGTACAGATGAATGGTCTAAGATCCCTCCTAATGTGTTCTCCAATCTCATAAAACATTTTAGAAAAAGGCTCAGTGTCGTTATCCTCACAAGGGGAGGATGCTGGAGTATTGAAAACAGGGGATCCAATCATTTTGACCCCCATCTTTTTTATATTTTTTTATTACTTGTTAAACAAAATCTCTTTGTCTGAGCAATTGTATTAGTATAAAATAATCTCTTTTTTTATGTGCATACAATATAGCTATATTTTATACAGCCTTTTTTGCTCATCTTTATCAAGGGATCCAATAATTCCGGACCGCACTGTATGTTCTGCACATAGAGGGGCATGAATGAAGTACACATACAGGGGCCAGAGGTAGAGCCAGAGGCATTGATGAGGCAGAAAAGCCCAAGAGGGAAAGCCAAGGCAGTCCATCCTCCTGGGACACAGCCAGTAAGAGAGAGGAGACACCACACGAGATGATGGTAATGAATGAATGATGAAATCAGCTGTTAGATCTATGCTGGGGATTTCAGAACAGGGTTAAATGTTTGTCGCCCAGAAACAGTCACAGGTGAGTCATGGAGATGATCATCGACTCACTTCGTATGCAAAAGGCACAGACACAGCGTTTAGCATACAAAAATTCATAACATTTTGTCTGCATTTGGTTTATATTATCGTAACCCTGCAAACAGTTAATAGATGGGACTTGGTGTACTGTCCTCAGACACAATACACACTAGTCCCTCTCTCACCCACACAACCCTTATCTAGGCGTATAGCCCACCTGTGTGCCATCCCTTACCCTGCCCTAGGCTGCTCTGGGCCTGCCTGGCCTCTGCTCAACTAAGAGGCTGGAACAACCCCAGAGTGAAGTAGGGCTGGGTGGTATACCGTAGTTTACTATATACTGGTATTGACGCACGGACCGGTTTGAGTTTTCAGTTTACTTCTATAATGGTATTTCAGTGTTTGGTTTGTTAAACGTGATATGCAACTCCGGCGAGTATAATGTCAATTTTTATAGTTTACCCCGTTTGCTTTTTGAGTCATCCCTCTAAATGCATGCCACTAACCACACCAAGCCCTGCCCCCAGTCACTTAAGGAGAGAGCAGTTGCTCGACCACGGAGTCACAAGCATTTTCTTGCCATTCACTCCGCATGGTCAGATGGATGCAACAATGTTGGTGACATGCTGCTTTCCGCAAGTGTTCTATATTTACACCATTCGTTTGTGTATCATTCGGTCTGCTAGTTTGTCTTTTCTTAGCAAGGTGTTGCTAAAATAATGAGTGTTAGCCGCAAATGCTAATCGCTAGTTATCTAGCTAGCTAGCTTGCTAAATGTACTAAGAGTCAGAGCAAACGTAGCTAGTTAGCTAACACTGCCTGGTACCAGTGCTGGTATAGGCCTAGATAAGCATGTTTGTGCAACGGTATCTTATCAGTGAGGAATAGGCAAAGCATAAATATCTTGGCTAGCTACACGAAGTATGAAAACATTAATGTAACATCTAATTAGGTTCACCTGGAAACACTGACGAAAACTTTGTTTTCCTACCCTGTCAGTAATTCCTCACTGGCTTATTCATTTGTTTTCATGTTAAACAATGTAGTCAAGGTGATGCCTACTATATTCCAACTATAGAATTAGAATAATCATTATATTTCCATGACTAACAATTAACTAGGCCTAGATTATAATTTTTTTGGAGTTGGATTGAACAGAATAAATGGAGAAAGCCCCATTGAAATAAATTATAATTTATGTGTTGCCACCCTAGGGCCTTCAACTACTCCGAAAGCATATTTAAAACGTATTATTGAAAAACATAAAATACCGTCAAAAATGTTGTGATATGATATTTCGTCCATATCGCCCAGCCCTAGAGTGCAGGCAGGCTGCTTCAACAGCAGCCGCAGGGTATATCACTACCGCACTTCCAGTGCATTCGGGAAAAGTATTCAGACCCCTTCAATTTTTCACTATTTTGTTACGTTACAGCCGTATTCTAAAATGGATTAAATCGTTTTTCCCCCTCAATCTACACACAATGCCCCATAATGACAAAGCAAAAACAGCTTTTCAGACATTTTGCACATTTATTAAAAGAAACTGAAATATCACATTTACATAAGTATTCAGACCCTTTACTCAGTACTTTGTTGACGCACCTTTAGCAGCAATTATAGCCTCGAGTCTTCTTGGGTATGACGCTACAAGCTTGGCACACCTGTATTTGGGGAGTTTCTCCCATTCTTCTCTGCAGATCCTCTCAAGCTCTGTCAGGTTGGATGGGGAGTGTCGCTGCACAGCTATTATCAGGTCACTCCAGAGATGTTCGATCGGGTTCAAGTCGGGCTCTGGCTGGGCCATTCAAGGACATTCAGAGACTGGTCCCAAAGCCACTCCTGCGTTGTCTTGGCTGTGTGCTTAGGGACGTTGTCCTGTTGGAAGGTGAACCTTCGCCCCAGTCCGAGGTCCTGAGCGCTCTGGAGCAGGTTTTCATTTAGGATCTCTTTGCATTTTACTCCGTTCATCTTTCCCTCGATCCTGACTAGTCTCCCAGTCCCTGCCGCTGAAAAACATCCCCACAGCATGACTGCCACCATCATGCTTCACCGTAGGGATGGTATTAGCCAGGTGATAAGCGGTGCCTGGTTTCCTCTAAATGTGACGCTTGGCATTCAGGCCAAAGAGTTCAATCTAGGTTTCAACAGACCAGAGAATCTTGTTTCTCATGGTCTGAGAGTCCTTTAGGTGCCTTTCGGCAAACTCCAAGCGGGCTATCATGTGCCTTTTACTGAGGATTGGCTTCCGTCTGGCCACTCTACCTTAAAGGCCTGATTGGTGGAGTGCTGCAGAGATGGTTGTCCTTCTGGAAGGTTCTCCCATCTCTACAGAGGAACTCTGGAGCGCTGTCAGAGTGACCATTGGGTTCTTGGTCACCTACCTGACCAAGGCCCTTCTCCCCCGATTGCTCAGTTTGGCCGGGCGGCCAGCTCTAGGAAGAGTCTTGGTGGTTCCAAACTTCTTCCATTTAAGAATGATGGAGGCCACTGTGTTCTTGGGGACCTTCAATGCTGCAGAAATGTTTTGGTACCCTTCCCCAAACCTGTTTTAACTTTGTCATTATAAGGTATTGTGTGTAGATTTGTTTAAAAAAGTACCCAAAAAAATTCTTTAGAAAAAGGCTAACGTAACAAAATGTGGAAAAAAGTGAAGGGGTCTGAATACTTTCCGAATGCACTGTATGTAACGCTAACCCACATTCAGCCCACTGCTTAAATCCAATGGAAAACACTCAATCATCAACTCAACTGCAGCCTCCAACTAGGTTTATTTTTTTTTCTTCTCTCCAGGCAGAGCGCCTTGTTGAATTTGAATGAGGGAACACAACACCACCGGGTCTCAGGGCTGAGTAGGAGATTACGAAACAAATGACAAAATGTGCAAGAACCTCATTGATTAAAACTCCTCCAGTGTTCTTGTGATTAGAGGGAAACAATTTGAAACACGTCTGAAGTAAAACAGCACGGGCACTCCGCTGGTAAGCATAGCTCCATGGCAACGGATAACCTTGTTGTGTGAAGTGAAGTCTGCAACTCATCCAATGTAAAAGCAACCGCCACCCTCTCACTCCCTCTGCAGGAATAAAGGTTCTGACAAGTTTCTCACCATAAACAATTGAGGAAATTACCTTAAACCTCCCGAAAAAGTTAAACAAAAGAGCCTACTGATGTGCATCAACATATTTCAGCAGTTAGAAGGAAGGACGGAGACTAGAATAGAGGATGACCGGGTGAGTTTTCACAGAGAGGGAGTCTGACTTTCCTTTTTGACCTCCCTCTCTCTTTCTCTTTCCTCAGGCTCTAGAAAGCAACACGGAGCCTCCCGACTATGGCAACCAGATTAAAAAGATTGCTGGGAACGTCTGCTGCTCCCCTTCCATAAATCAGTCCCAGCAAGCCAGCCCAGACCTAGCACCACTCTGTTCTGCTTCTATGCCTGGGGCCTGGTTCTTATTTACCCACACAGCACATCAAGAGCCTCTGTTCGCTCGGCTCCCAAACCTCACACTCCTCATAAGCCCCTGTGGTTCTACTGCTAGCCTGATACACAGAGAGAGGGAGGGAGGGAGGGAGAGCTGAGGAGGCACTGTGGGCTAAAGGTTACTACAAGCTCCACTCTGTTGATCTATGTGCATGCATGCGCCTTTTGGTAACATGACATCCTCGCCGATCCCACTCCCATTCACAAGGGGGCAATAGCAAAGTATTTGATTATTGTCTTTTCATTTTGAGTCACCCTTCCTTGCTAGTAGTAGCTAGCTGGCAGCCTGGCTAGCTGGTTTTAGCCTTGCTAAACACATAGCAAGCTAGCTCGCCTTTTTAGCTTTCCACATCTCCATGTGAAATAATCAGATTTATAAGAAAAAATATGCCAGTTTGATATGCTGCTTGTGTATTCGTTCCCATATCAGCTAAAAATAGAATGTTGTGTTTTGGTCACAGAGAAAAAAAGCACATGGCTAGCTAGTTGGCTACAGCAGGGTCTACCATTTCACAATAGCCTGGAATCACTAGGTATTACTTCTAAACAAAATACTTTTGGGTGGATTCTTTGGTTTTCTTGTTGTCTTTTCATTTGTTGTGAAAGCAAAATAGTATTGTCTTCCCTTGCTAGCAAGTTGGCTAAACACTGCAAGCTAGCTAACCTTTTAGCTTCCCACATCTTCATGTGAAATTATCAGATTTATAATTAAATAATATGCCCTGGCAAATATTCTTATACTTGCCAGTGTAATCTACAACATTATCCTAATTTGATATGCTGCTTCAATGTATTTGCTCCCATATCAGCTAAAAATAGAACATCATGTTTTGCTCGTGGAGAAAAAGCACATATCTCGCAGCGGTTTTTACCAGTAGCCTGGAATCACTAGTTATTACATCTAAACAAAATATTTTTGGGGGGGGGGATAATGATAAGGCTACAATGTTTTTTGGTTTATTGTGTGAACAGTTGCTGAGATTATATTTGCTTATCAATGCAAAATAGTCTACTTTGATGCATAGCCAATAGCCTATAGATCAGATCAAGGAACCAAGCAAGCTTCATTGCCTACACTGCCCTCATGGCTACGGAAGGGATGATAAGGCGCGTTACAATTGTCATGTGGCACAGAACTACGTCGAGCAGACTTTCTATCAAGTGTTTCCCAAAACTCCCATGAAGCTCTGAGACCCAACACTGGAGAGTTGCTTCAAGAATAATGGCTGACAAAAATACTAGGATGTAAACAAATGTAAGTAATTATAACTTCCCAATGAATCATGTAAAACATTTACAGTTAAGAGGAATATGTTAGTTAATGTGGAGACAAACGATTATGCATATTTCTCTGTCAAAGTTAAAGAACATCGTTATTTAACAAGCTGACTAGCTAACATAGCCAGCTAGATATACATTTAGCTTGCTTTATGTGCATTTGACATTTGTATGAATTGTAATTCTTGTTGTTTAATGCAGGGATGCAAACAGGTGAATGCCCAAAAACGTGAAACGGAAACGCATCAATTCTGTGTAAACTGCAAGAAAATTGCCATATTTTCAGAGTAGGGTTGTCAAGATACCAACATTTTACTAACGATGTGATACCAAGTCAAGTATCAAGATACCGTTTTCTATACGTGTGCTACACAAAAACAAAACATATCCATCTCCTTACTATGATTAAATTAGCTTAGGGCTCTACCCGATTTTTACATTTTTTATCTTGGTCTGTTCTTTCGACCAATCGATTAGTTGAAATTTGTAAATGTGTATTTTTCCCTTATACACACATTTACATTTACATTTTAGTCATTTAGCAGACGCTCTTATCCAGAGCGACTTACAGTTAGTGAATACATATTTTTTTATACTGGCCCCCCGTGGGAATCGAACCCACAACCCTGGCATTGCATCCCACAACCCCACAGCTCTATCAACTGAGCTACATCCCTGCCGGCCATTCCATTGTATCTAAAAATCATTGTCATGTGGTTAATCAAAATTATATCCAAATCTAAATTTAAATGATAAACCTAAAAAGTAACTTCTATTACCATTTCCAACTATGTAAAAATAGCCTACATAAAGCCAGCAAATACAAATATTGCAGCCTGCAGGTAGAAAATATCCTGATAAAAATAAATATCCTATGAATCACATTGGCTACACATGGCCTGTCTTTGCAAGAAACTTGCAACATTGTATAAAATATTCTGGGCCCTCAGTTTCCTGCTCCAGTGAGCTCCGGACAGACATAGCTATAGGATATGTGCGCAAGGGATAAGAAGCAATCAGGTAGGCCTGTTTTATGTCGTTTCCACCGGATCAGAGCATGACATTTTTTTCCCCCTTTCACGCTGAGTGGTTATCGAAATATATAGGTTTTCAAATAGGCTATGTTGAGGAACTATTGTCATTCTCAAATGGATGCACTAGCTCTAGCCTGGACAATTTGTCGGCCAGTCTGCACAGTGTGCTATCGACCCAGAGCATAGGGGCGGCAGGTAGCTTAGTGGGTAAGAGCGTTGTGCCAGTAACCGAAAGGTCGCTGGTTCTAATCCCCGAGCCGATTAGGTGAAAAATCTGTCGGTGCCCTTGAGCAAGGCACTTAACCCTAATTGCTCCTGTAAGTCGCTCTGGATAAGAGCGTCTGCTAAATGACTAATTATTATATTATTATTATTATTATTATAATATCGGATTTAATGCCGGAATCACTGGACCCTAGTGCCGGATCATCGCAACTAGTTAGCTGCAACCGAATGGCTGTTATAGCCAGCTAGTTAGCTACTTGCTATTAGCCACCGTTAGCGGTCTAAACCATTGTCCGTGGCCTCCACTACCCACCAGCCAGCTCTAGCTCTAGCCTGGACAATTTGTCGGCCAGTCTGCACAGCGTGCTATCGACCCAGAGCATATCAGATTTTCTGCCGGAATCACTGGACCCTAACCCCCGGATCATCGCAACTAGCTAGCTGCAACCGAATGGCTGTTGTCGTTGGCTAATTACCATTGCCCCTTAGCAAGCACCAGTTAGCCTTGAGCTAGCCTCGAGCCAGGCCCATCTCCCGGCTATCTACCTCTCTGTCAACCGGACGGGACCTCCTAGTATTGACACAGAGCCCCGCCGATCCAACACGACTGGTCTGCCGACGAAATCGTCTGATGTGGTTTCAACAGGCTTCCCGTTACGACGTCGACCACGAAGATCCATCTGCTAGCCCCAGCCCGCTAGCACACGCAAGCCGTGGCCTCTTTCTCGCCAGTGCTGTAGCAGCCCCCGAACTCTCCTATTGCTGTTCACCGGACCTTATGATAACTCAGCTATACAGCTGATGCCTGCTGGACTGTTCCTTTATACGGTACCGCATCCTGTTTATGTTTAGCCTCAGCCCAAACTTTGTCGCCATTACCAGCTGTTGTCTTAGCTCTCTCGAATAACACCTGTGATTGCTTTATGCCTCTCTCCCATGTCAGTATGCCTTGCTTATTGCTGTTTCGGTTATTTCTTATTGTACTATTGCACTGTAGATCCCCCAGCCCAGCTCAACCTGCCTTAGATAGCTCCTTTGTCCCACCCCCCATACACGTGGAGACCGACTCAAATCGGTGCCTCCAGCGATGCCATCTCTTTCATCGTTACCCAACGCTTAGGTTTACCTCTACTGTACTCATATCCTTCCATTTCCTTGACTGTACATAATGCCCTGAATCTATTCTACAACGGCCGGAAATCTGCCACTTTTTTTCTCTGTACCGAAAGCACTAGAAGACCCGTTCTTAAAGCCTTTAGCCGTATCCTTATTCGACTCATCCTCTGTTCCTCTGGTGATGTAGAGGTTAACCCAGGCCCTGTAGCCCCCAGTATCACTCCTACTCCCCAGGCGTTATCATTTGTTGACTTCTGTAACCGTAAAAGCCTTGGTTTCTTGCACGTTAACATCCGAAGCCTCCTCCCTAAATTTGAGTTATTCACTGCGTTAGCACACTCCGCCAACCCTGATGTTCTAGCAGTGTCTGAATCCTGGCTTAGGAAGGCCACCAAAAATGCAGAAATGTCCATCCCCAACTACAACATTTTCTGTCTCGATAGAACTGCCAAAGGGGGTGGGGTTGCAATCTACTGTAGAGATAGCCTGCAGAGCTCTATCATACTATCCAGGTCTGTGCCCAAACAGTTTGAGCTTCTACTTCTAAAAATCCACTTTTCCAGAAATAAGTCTCTCACTGTTGCCGCTTGCTACAGACCCCCCTCAGCCCCGAGCTGTGCCCTGGACACAATATGTGAACTGATTGCCCCCCATCTATCCTCAGAGTTCGTACTGCTTGGTGACCTAAACTGGGATATGCTTAACACCCCGGCCAACCTACAATCTAAACTAGACGCCCTCAATCTCACACAAATTATCAACGAACCTACCAGGTACAACCCTAAATCTGTAAACATGGGCAACCTATAGATGTCATCCTGACAAATGTACCCTCTAAATACACCTCCGCTGTCTTCAACCAGGATCTCAGCGATCACTGCCTTATTGCCTGCGTCCGTAATGGGTCCACGGTCAAACGACCACTCCTCATCACTGTCAAACGCTCCCTAAAACACTTTAGCGAGCAGGCCTTTCTTATTGACCTGGCCCGGGTATCCTGGATGGATATTGACCTCATTCCATCAGTAGAGGATGCCTGGTTGTTCTTTAAAAGTGCTTTCCTCTCAATCTTAAATAAGCATGCCCCATTCTCCTCAGACTTGACTGCCCTTGACCAGCACAAAAACATCCTGTGGCGTACCGCATTAGCATCGAACAGCCCCCTCGCGATAACCGCGATCGATAAAAGACAGTACTGCGCAGCAGTCTTCATCGACCTGGCCAAGGCTTTCGACTCTGTCAACCACTGCATTCTTATTGGCAGACTAAATAGCCTTGGTTTCTCAAATGACTGCCTCGCTTGGTTCACCAATTACTTCTCAGATAGAGTTCAATGTGTCAAAGCGGAGGGCCTGTTGTCTGGACCTCTGGCAGTCTCTATGGGGGTGCCACAGGGTTCAATTCTTGGGCCGACTCTATTCTCTGTGTATATCAATGATGTCGCTCTTGATGCTGGTGACGCTCGGATCCTCCTCTATGGCAGTGGCACTCAGAGGCTGCGATGACAGCGAAGTCAGACTGGCATGTGCACTTGTTCTCACAGCCGAAGCTCAAATATACAATGTATCCACGTTGCTCCCGCTGTGAGCCAATAATTAAACAAATGTAACAGAAGCCTCAGTCAGCCCACCCCAGATCGCCATTACGGCTAAATTACATTTAAAAACTGATGGAGATGCGCAGAAACAGCAGACAGACAGAAGCAGCTGAGTAGGCTAATGTAGGCCTAATACTAATGGCTGGTTAGGTGATGTGGCTGACTGATCACAGCTGTCACACGTGATATTGGATGAAGCACTCATTCTGATATGACACATCTGACATTGCGCTCTGAACTGATATTCTCATTATAGGAAGCGCAGGGATGCATTCTGTGATCAGTCAATAATTTTTATATGAGAAACATGCCCCCCACCCCAAACTTTTTTCTTCAGTTTTACACGATTCACGTGGATGAACTATTTTGAAATCAAAATGGCGGATATCGCCAAAAAGTGATGAGTTTGCATCCCTGTTAATGTTTTAGGTACTCCTGAGCAAACCAGGCTGTCATCTTGTGAAACCCAGTGGATGTAAATTGAATAAATACATTTTGTAAGCTTGCCTTGCTTTTCATAAAAAAATAGTTCAATGTCCAACTTGTCATTGTTCTTTATTGTAGTAACGTTAACGTTAGAGATATTTGAAATGCAACAGCGGCAGTAATGTTGATAACTCTCTATTTTCTTGCTTACTGTGTAGTGGAGAATGAAAAGAATGCGTAGTAGCTTATCTGTGTATGGATCCTAAAACAGTTGGTATAAATATTAGTTCAGAACAATGGTTTTCATGTTTAATTGCTTCCACTGGTTCAGTAATTGCAGAAAATGACTGCGCAAAGGAAATGCAACTGTTAAATGTCAAACTGCTATTATGGAAAGTCCTGCTTCACTACTACTCCACATTGAACTACAGCCAGAGGATAGGTACATTATTGTATTGCAGTTCTCATACTGTATGTTGCTCATATGGTAAGTACGTATTTGTTGCATGAGAAATATAAGGTATGCCGCCAGTGCAGGCCTTGTGAAAAACACAAGGCTCGTCATCAATGAATTGCGTGGTAGGCTATCCTTTGGCGCATCTTCTGTTCGCGAGTGATGTAGTGATGTCCCATTCCATAGGGTTATTTATCTCTCCGTACAACTAGTTTCTCCGTTTGAGGGACACTCCCCCATCGAGGGACACTCCAAAAAGAAGGGGAGGGCTAAGGGGAGGTATTGGGATTGAGCCATAGAGTGTTATACAAAGAGGGTCTCCCCCTCTGGCATGCCAGGCCCTGACACACAAGCATAATTTATTGGTTAAATCCCATCCAGACAGCCTCTCTGTATTTCCAAAGCACATTCATGAACACACAAATACATTTAGTCATTCCCTAGTGAAGATGCCCTCTAGAACTCACCTGGTTTCTCCCTCGCCGTCTGCCGTAGTTGCGTCTCACAAGTGTCTTGTAGTTCTGGTTCTTCTTGGTCAAGTAGTAGTAAAGGACACAATCGGACACACACTGCAGAGAGAGAGAGGAGACGACAGAGGGACATATGAGCACATGAAAAACATATAAATAACAACAGACAAGACAACAAATGCAAACCATATGCTTTTGGGTTTGTTCGTTTAACTTCATAAACAGAGGGGGGAGAGTGGAGAATGGGGGTTACTACAGAGTAAAATCACCAGAGAATTAATTCAATCCACCGTAGCCTACCTTTCTCTCTAGATAGGAAGCAATGAGGCCAAAATTCTTTGGGTGCTGAACAAACCTGTGAGAAAAACAAAAGGGAAAATAGTCACGATTAAAGCTACATTCTGGGATTCAAAAAAGAACAAATGGCAGCCCTGCCACTTGTTTTGGTATACAGCTGAGGGATGGTTGCCTGGCTACCCAGACTCCTTGCTCCGGCCAAACGCTACACCACGTTAGTTTCTTCTCTGCAAAAGTCTGGATCTGAGTACCTTCCCTGACACGTCACCAAATGCGAACACATTCGGGGCCGTCTGATTGGTCCAGAAACCGATGGGTTGGTCCAGAGCCACAACACACGTGGGTAAAGCGGCGATCCAATCGCTGATGACTGATTTGTACAACGCCCCTCATGCCCCTCACAACAAATGACTTCAGTGATGGCAGTCTCAGACTAAAGTATGTCGCAAACGACTTTAGTATGAGTCATCAGGCTAGAGGGATGGTGCTAAAGAAATGTATCCCCTCTCAAATTCATAGCTAAAGAGCTTATGCTAAGTCAAAGAATACAATGTTGAGTTAGGACGCCACAAAGCTCCATAAATATTATTTGCGGCCCTACAGTCACTAAATGCTTTTCCATCCTTGGCAGGCATTTAACACATTTTACATTTTTGAATTCCAAGTGAACTTGACTTGTGGTAGGAAACTAAATTAAAATCATTATGAGGGACTAATTTGTTTAGAATTGTATTTTTCCACAAAGCACTAGCCAAAAGAGGTCAGAGAAGTATCTGTGGATAAGATACAGGATATTGGAGGGCCTCCCGAGTGGCGTCACTACACTGCATCGCAGTGCTAGAGGCGTCACTACAGACCCAGGTTCGATCCAGGGCTGTATCACAACCGCCAGTGATCGGGAGTCCCATAGGGCGGCGCACAATTGGCCCAGCGTCTCCGGGTTTAGGGAGGGTTTGGCCGGGGAGCTTTGCTTTGCTCATTGCGCTCTAGCTCCTTGTGACGAAACGGTCGCCTGCAGGCTGACCTCGGTCATCAGGTGAACAGTGTTTCCTTCGACACAGTGGTGCGGCTGGATCCGGGTGGGTGTTAAGAAGAGCATTTTGGCAGGTCATGTTTCGGAGGACGCATGACTCGACCTTCGCCTCCCGAGCCCACTGGGGAGTTACAGCAATGAGACAAGATAGAAATTGGGGAGAAAAAGGGGGTAAAATACAACAAAAATGATAGATAGATCTACAGTGCATTCGAAAAGTATTCGGACCCCTTCATTTTTTCCACATTTTGTTACGTTACAGCCTTATTCTAAAAATCATTAAATAGTTTTCCCCCCCTCATCAATCTACACACAATGCTCCATAATGACAAAGCAAAAACTGTTATTTTAGATTTTATTTCTAATGTATATATTTTTTAAACTATGATATTTACATAAGTATTCAGACCCTTTACTCAGTACTTTGTTGAAGCACCTTTGGCAGCAATTACAGCCACGAGTCTTCTTGGGTATGACGCTACAAGCTTGACACACTTGTATTTGGGGACTTTCTCCCATTCTACTCTGCAGATCCTCTCAAGCTCTGTCAGGTTGGATGGGGAGCGTCGCTGCACAGCAATTTTCAGGTCCCTCCAGAGATGTTAGATCGGGTTCAAGTCCGGGCTCTGGCTGGGCCACTCAAGGACATTCAGTGACTTGTCCCGAATCCACTCCTGCGTTGTCTTGGCTGTGTGCTTAGGGTTGATTCCCTGTTGGAAAGTGAACCTTCGCCCCAGTCTGAGGTCCTGATCGCTCTGGAGCAGGTTTTCATCAAGGATCTCCCTGAACTTTGCAGCGTTCATCTTTACCTCGATTCTGACTAGTCTTCCAGTCCCTGCTGCTGAAAAACATTCCCACAGCATGATGCTGCCACCACCATGCTTCACCGTAGGGATGGTGCCAGGTTTCCTCCAGACGTGACGCTTGGCATTCAGGCCAAAGAGTTCAATCTTGGTTTCATCAGACCAGAGAATCTTGTTTCTCATGGTCTGAGAGTCTTTAGGTCCCTTTTGGCAAACTCCAAGTGGGCTTTCATGTCTCTTTTACTGAGGAGTGGCTTCCGTCTGGCCACTCTACCATAAAGGCCTGATTGGTGGAGTGCTGCAGAGATGGTTGTCCATCAAGGTTCTCCCATGTCCACAGAGGAACTCTAGAGCTCTGTCAGAGTGACCATCAGGTTCTTGGTCACCTCCCTGACCAAAGCCCTTCTCCCCCGATTTTACCACAGGTGGACTCCAATGAAGTTGTAGAAAAATCTCAATGTGAACAGGATGCACCTGAGCTCAATTTCAAGTCTCATAGCAAAGGGTCTGAATACTTATGAAAATAAGGTATTTATGTTTTTTTGTGCAAAAAATTCTAAAAACCTGTTTTCACTTTGTCATTCTGGGGTATTGTGTGTAGATTGATGAGGGAAAAAAACTATTTAATTAATTTTAGAATAAGGCTGTAATGTAACAAAATGTGGAAAAAGTCAAGGGGTCTGAATACTTTCCGAATGCACTGTATATAATATTCCTTTCAGTGATATAGACGTAGTTACTGTGATATCAACCAAGGACAACCTTCTAGACAACCTATTAAGGACAACCTATAAGGTAGGGTTCCCCAACTGGCGGCTCGTGGGTGATTTTAGTTGGCCCCAAGTTTTCTGAGCAAAGAATATTATTATAATATTTTATTTTATTGTTGGACATAAGACCGTAAAAACACCAGTAAATCAGCTCCAAGTAGGGCTGTCCTCGAAAAAAAAAAAAAAAAAAAAGTGTTCTTTCGACCAATCGATTGGTCTACATTTTTAAACGTGTCTTTTTGCATATATTGACACATCCTATGTGTTTTAATCAAATCAACTATATTCACTGAGCTTGTCTGATGCTATAAGAACACGGATTGATTAAATAATTAAAAGACACACAATTGACTAGAGGGAGTCCAACCAGCAATTGATTAGATTGTGCTGGGCCGGGCTCAGACTTGCTCCCTTCTGCAGCGACCACCACAGAACATCAAACTGTTTATCGCGCTGTCCGTGTTGCTGAAGCTGCAACATAATTACAGCCATTTCTGACTGAAAAGTTCTATTACCAAAATCCCTCATTTGTTTAGGAAAAACATTCCATATTCCCTCAACCCTTGCTCCCTTTACAGTGCCTTCGGAAAGTATTCAGAACCCTTGACTTGTTACACATTTTGTTTAGTTACAGCCTTATTCTAAAATGTATTAAATAAATAAATAAAATCTACACACAATACCACATAATGACAAAGCGGAAACAGGTTTGTAGAATTTTTGCAAATGTATAATAAAAATAAAAATAATAATAATATCTTATTTACATAAGTATTCAGACCCTTTGCTATGAGACTCGAAATTGCGCTCAGGTGCATCCTGTTTCCATTGATCATCCTTGAGATGTTTCTACAACATGATTGGAGTCCACCTGTGGTAAATTCAATTGGATTGGACATGATTTGGAAAGAAACACACCTGTCTATAGAAGGTCCAACAGTTGACAGAGCATGTCAGCGCAACAACCAAGCCATGAGGTTGAAGGAATTGTCCGTAGAGCTCAGAGACAGGATTGTGTCGAGGCACAGATCTGGGGAAGTGTACCAAAACATTTCTGCACCATTGAAGCTCGCCAAGAACACATGGGCCTCCATCTTTCTTAAGTGGAAGAAGTTTGGAACAACCAAGACTCTTCCTAGAGCAGGCCGCCCGGCCAAACTGAGCAATCGGGGGAGAAGGGCCTTGGTCAGGGAGGTGACCAAGAACCTGATGATCACTCTGAAAGAGCTCCAGAGTTCCTCTGTGGGGATGGGAGAACCTTCCAGAAGGACAACCATCTCTGCAGCACTCCACCAATCAGGCCTTTACGGTAGAGTGGCCAGACGGAAGCCACTCCTCAGTAAAAGGCACATGAAAGCCCGCTTGGAGTTTGCCAAAGGGGACCTAAAGACTCTCAGACCATGAGAAACAAGATTCTCTGGTCTGATGAAACTAAGATTGAACTCTTTGGCCTGAATGCCAAGCGTCACGTCTTGAGGAAACCTGGCACCATCCATTCGGTGAAGCATGGTGGTGGCAGCATCATGCTGTGGGGATGTTTTTCAGTGGCAGGGACTGTGAGACTAGTCAGGATTGAGGGAAAGATGAACGGAGCAAAGTACAGAGAGATCCTTGATGAAAACCTGCTCCAGAGCGCTCAGGACCTTTCCAACAGGACAACGACCCTAAGCACACAGCCAAGACAACGCAGGAGTGGCTTCGGGACAAGTCTCTGAATGTCCTCAAGTGTCCCAGCCAGAGCCCGGATCTGCAGAGAAGAATGGGAGAAACTCCCCAAATACAGGTGTGCCAAGCTTGTAACGTCATACCCAAGAAGACTCGAGGCTGTAAACGCTGCCAAAGGTGCTTCAACAAAGTACTGAGTATAGAAAAAGGTTGTAACGTAACAAAATGTGGAAAAAGTCAAGGGGTCTGAATACTTTCCGAATGCATGTATGCACTGCATGCACGTGACCAAAGACCTATTCGCATGGGACTAGTATTACTATAGAACGTTGGTTATGTAATCATTCCTCCTGAATTTCAGTTATTCCAGAGGATGATTTGGACGGGATTAGTTTTTTTCCAAACGGCCCACTGTAATTCTTAATTTTTTCCCAATAAATTGACAATTAAGACGCAAGCCTACAGTATTTCAACATGTCCAGGTGATAGGGCCACACTGATAACTCGAGCTTGGTTCTAAAGTTTCTAAACCATCTTTCCTAGTGTGAACATAATATTTGAATTGAGGAAGAGTGATCATAATCATTAGGATATTTTAGCGATCCATAGTACGTCCTAAATGCCCCCCAGCCTTCAGATGTCAGCTAAACAGTGCAATTGCACTTGAGATGCATTTTAAGGCTATGGATGAGAAAGTTAACTTATCATTTCCAAACGTTTAGGTCAGTTGTATGCTGCTGCTGCTTTGTGATCTATTAACAGCAAGGGTTGCATTAAATAGGCTCAATATTTTTTACTGATGCATTTGGTAATATTCAATTCATACGCACAAAACATATAAACAAAAGCATTCACTGTGAAAGTGAAGGCTACATGTACACTACCAGTCAAAAGTTTGGACACACCTACTAATAACAGGGTTTTTCTTTATTTTTTACTATTTTCTACATTGTAAAATAAGAGAGAAGACATCAAAACTATGAAATAACACATATGGAATCATGTAGTAACATAAAGTGTTAAACAAACCAAAACATACACTTCTCAAAAAAATAAAGGGAACACTAAAATAACACACCTAGATCTGAATGAATGAAATAATCTTATTAAATACTTTTTTCTTTACATGGTTGAATGTGCTGACAACAAAATCACACAAAAATTATCAACGGAAATCAAATTTTTCAACCCATGGAGGTCTGGATTTGGAGTCACCCTCAAAATTAAAGTGGAAAACCACACTACAGGCTGATCCAACTTTGATGTAATGTCCTTAAAACAAGTCAAAATGAGGCTCAGTAGTGTGTGTGGCCTCCACGTGCCTGTATGACCTCCCTACAACGCCTGGGCATGCTCCTGATGAGGTGGCGGATGGTCTCCTGAGGGATCTCCTCCCAGACCTGGACTAAAGCATCCGCCAACTCCTGGACAGTCTGGGTGCAACGTGGCGTTGGTGGATGGAGCGAGACATGATGTCCCAGATGTGCTCAATTGGATTCAGGTCTGGGGAACGGGCGGGCCAGTCCATAGCATCAATGCCTTCCTCTTGCAGGAACTGCTGACACACTCCAGCCACATGAGGTCTAGCATTGCCTTGCATTAGGAGGAACCCAGGGCCAACCGCACCAGCATATGGTCTCACAAGGGGTCTGAGGATCTCATCTCGGTACCTAATGGCAGTCAGGCTACCTCTGGCGAGCACATGGAGGGCTGTGCGGCCCCCCAAAGAAATGCCACCCCACACCATGACTGACCCACCGCCAAACCGGTCATGCTGGAGGATGTTGCAGGCAGCAGAACGTTCTCCACGGCGTCTCCAGACTCTGTCACGTCTGTCACATGTGCTCAGTGTGAACCCTTCTTTCATCTGTGAAGAGCACAGGGCGCCAGTGGCGAATTTGCCAATCTTGGTGTTCTCTGGCAAATGCCAAATGTCCTGCACGGTGTTGGGCTGTAAGCACAACCCCCACCTGTGGACATCGGCCCTCATACCATCCTCATGGAGTCTGTTTCTGACCGTTTGAGCAGACACATGCACATTTGTGGCCTGCTGGAGGTCATTTTGCAGGGCTCTGGCAGTGCTCCTCCTGCTCCTCCTTGCACAAAGGCAGAGGTAGCAGTCCTGCTGCTGGGTTGTTGCCCTCCTACGGCCTCCTCCACGTCTCCTGATGTACTGGCCTGTCTCCTGGTAGCGCCTGCTGACAGACACAGCAAACCTTCTTGCCACAGCTCGCATTGATGTGCCATCCTGGATGAGCTGCACTACCTGAGCCACTTGTGTGGGTTGTAGACTCCGTCTCAAGCTACCACTAGAGTGAAAGCACCGCCAGCATTCAAAAGTGACCAAAACATCAGCCAGGAAGCATAGGAACTGAGTAGTGGTCTGTGGTCACCACCTGCAAAAACCAGTCCTTTATTGGGGGTGTCTTGCTAATTGCCTATAATTTCCACCTGTTGTCTATTCCATTTGCACAACAGCATGTGAAATTTATTGTCAATCAGTGTTGCTTCCTAAGTGGACAGTTTGATTTCACAGAAGTGTGATTGACTTGGAGTTACATTGTGTTGTTTAAGTGTTCCCTTTATTTTTTTGAGCAGTGTATTTTATATTTTATATTCTTCAAATAGCCACCCTTTGCCTTGACAGCTTTGCACACTCTTGGCATTATCTCAAAAAGCTTCATGAGGTAGTCACCTGGAATGCATTTCAATTAACAGGTGTGCCTTGTTAAAAGTTAATTTGTGGAATTTATTTCCTTCTTAATGCGTTTGAGCCGATCAGTTGTGTTGTGACAAGGGGGGTGGGGGGTGGGACCCCAACCACTACTAAAAGGACACCAATAAGAAGAAGAGACTTGCTTGGGCCAAAAAACACACGAGCAATGGACATTAGACCGGTGGAAATGGAACAGTTTATTTATTGTTTAAGCAAATTATTCAAGGCTCGCTTTATCTTATTTTAAAACTAAAATGCTTAATTGCATTTCAAATCATGAATGACTCGTATGCTGTGTGATGACATGAACGAATTAATGATTGATTGATACAGTAGCCTATAGAAGTATTGAAATTTAGGCCCAAGTAAGTTAGGGTATTAAGACTAAACAGGATGTGCTCTTAGGCCTACAGCTCGATGGTGGTTATACAAGGCTGCTATAATAAGGCATCCTACTAATGATAATGACATTACTTATTATAATAACAATAAGATGAAGAAAAAGGAGTGTTATTATTATTATAATAAATATTATCTTTCAGACAATTTGGAACAGTGTAAACACTAAATAAATAATACCAGAGGCTGTAAAGCTGCAAAGAAACCACTACTAAAGGACACCAATAAGAAGAAGAGACTTGCTTGGGCCAAAAAACACGAGCAATGGACATTAGACCGGTGGAAATTTGTCCTTTGGTCTGGAGTCCAAATTAAGAGATTTTTGGATCCAACCGCCGTGTCTTTGTGAGACGCAGTGTGGGTGAACGGATGATCGACGCATGTGTATTTCCCACAGTAAAGCATGGAGGAGGTGGAGTGATGGTGCTTTGCTGGTGACACTGTCTGTGACTTATTTAGAATTCAATGCACATTTAACCAGCATGGCTACCACAGCATTTTGCAGCGATACAACATCCCATCTGGTTTGGGCATAGTGGGACTATCATTTGTTTTTCAACAAGACAATGACTGTGTAAGGGCTTTTTGACCAAGGAGAGTGATGGAGCGCTGCATCAGAAGACCTGGCCTCCACAATCACCCGACCTCAACCCAATTGAGATGGTTTGGGATGAGTCGGACCGCAGAGTGAAGGAAAAGCGGCCAACAAGTGCTCAGCATATGTGGGAACTCCTTCAAGACTGTTGGAAAATCATTCCAGGTGAAGCTGGTTGAGAGAATGCCAAGAGTGTGCAAAGCTGTCATCAAGGCAAAGGGTGGCTATTTGAAGAAATATAAAATATATTTTGATTTGTTTAACACTTTTTTGTTTACTACATGATTCCATATGTGTTATTTCATAGTTTTGATGTCTTCACTATTATTCTACAATTTAAAAAATAGAAAAATAAAGAAAAACCTTTGAATGAGTAGGTGTGTCCAAACTTTTGACTGGTAGTGTAGGCCATTTATATATAGCTTACGCACAGCAGTTAGTTCAATTTACCAAATCAGTTATTATTTTCTTGCGGAAACGGCGTAAAGGCATATTTTCTGGACGTTGAAAAAATAAGTATTTTCCGGACATTGAAATAAGATTAATTTTTGGTTCTGAATGAAAGTTGAAAATAATCATTTATAAACGTCTATGATTGGTTCAGATTTGGTCCATACCGGACCAAAACCAATGTCCATGGATGTGGAAATCAAAGCCGGTCCGGAACTGCACCAAAATAATACATCCAAAAGGCATCGCCGTCTGTCTATGCTTACTGAGGTGTAGCCTACAGTGTTGCCTGAAATTGAATTTTATGAACGCCCATCTATATTGTAAGCCTATAGTTTGTAAAACACCAAAAAACGACGTCCGGACAGGACCAAAAAAAGACGACTGCTCGTGCTTACTAGGTTGTAGCTTACCATGTCGGCCCACAATTACATTTTATAAATGCCCATCCATGTGGTAGGCCCACTGTTTGTAAAACAGGCCATTGCGTTGGCTTTATTAGTCCTGATTCATGTGACTAATCAATTTGGCTATTTAAGCACTGAATATCAGCTACCCAACTTTATCAGGAGTTATCGCAAGCTTGATCAGCTTGTCAAAAAATTGACAGATACAAACTGGAAACCACTGATCATGACAATGGGGTGAAACTCCTGGACAACAGTTGTGATTCTCCATTCCATAATGTCCATTTTACTTTGACCTGTCCTGTTTTTCAGGATTTGTTGTTTGTTAACATGACAGCTCATTTTTATATGATTGAGCGCCATTTATGCTATTTGATCAGAAAAACCTGCATGATGTAAAAAGTGTCCGTCTCATTACATTGTTATACATTTTTATCTCCAGCCTGAAGGCTTCATAAAATGACACATACTGTACTATTTCTACCATATCCTATATCTGCTACATGATTTATGTTAGATATGTTTTTTAGACTGAACGTTGGTGGAGCGCTGCAGAGATGCGTCTCTCCAACAGCACCCTGGAGAGGCGCGCTGGGAATGGACAAGCAAAATATTTTGCGCCCCTGCCTTTGACAAAGTGGGCACTGCTTATCAAAGGGCGGTATCAGCGCTCACCTAAAAAACCCATATGCCACAGAGAAATTGTCATTGTTTTTGGGCAGAATTATGTGAGGTTTTATGTGTTGTTGTTGGAGGCGTGTCAGTTTAGCTCAGAAAATGCTGCCCTAATGAGCGGGCAGGCCGTTCCTTTAGCATATCATAATCACATCAATAAATTAGTTAGGCCCTGTGTAGCTCAGTTGGTAGAGCATGGCGCTTGCAACGCCAGGGTTATGGGGGGCCAGTATGAAAATGTATGCACTCACTAACTGTAAGTCGCTCTGGATAAGAGCGTCTGCTAAATGACTAAAATGTTATAACAAACTCTGAACAACACTAAATCAAATATAAGCGTACCAGAGAGTCTGTTGTAACGTTTTTTTTGTTAAGACTTTATTACAGCAAAGACTAAAAACAGTCGCATTCATTCGTGAATGCAATTTCCGAAATGGAACGGTTATTTATTGTTTAAGCTAATTATTCAAGGCTCGCTTTATCTTATTTTAAAACTAAAATGCTAGATTGCATTTCAAATCATGAATGACTCGTATGCTGGGCGATGACATGAACGAATGAATGATTGATTGATTGATTGATACAGTAGCCTATAGAAGTATTGAAATTTAGGCCTAAGTAAGTTAGGGTATTAAGACTAAACAGGATGTGCTCTTAGGCCTACAGCTCGATGGTGGTTATACAAGGCTGCTATACTAAGCCTACTAATGATAATGACATTACTTATTATAATAACAATGAGAATGAGATGAAGAAAAAGGTGTTATTATTATTATTATTATTATTATTATTATTATTATTATTATTATCATCATCATCATCCAGACAATTTGGAACAGTGTAAACACTAAATAAATAATACCAGAGGCTGTAAAGCCTTTATTACAGCAAAGCAAAGATTAAAAACAGCACAATTTGTGAAATTGTTGACTTGACATGTACAGTTGAAGTCGGAAGTTTACATACACTTAGGTTGGAGTCATTAAAACTCGTTTTTCAACCACTCCACAAATTTCTTGTTAAACTATAGTTTTGGCAAGTCGGTTAGGAAATCTACTTTGTGCATGACACAAGTAATTTTACCAAGAATTGTTTACAGACAGATTATTTCACTTATAATTCACTGTATCACAATTCCAGTGGGTCAGAAGTTTACATACACTAAGTTGACTGTACCTTTAAACAGCTTGGAAAATTCCAGAAAATGCTGTCATGGCTTTAGAAGCTTCTGACAGGCTAATTGACATCATTTGAGTCAATTGGAGGTGTACCTGTGGATGTATTTCAAGGCCTACCTTCAAACTCGGTGCCTCTTTGCTTGACATCATGGGAAAATCAAAATAAATCAGCCAAAAATTGTAGACCTCCACAAGTCTGGTCATCCTTGGGAGCAATTTCCAATTTATTTTACCTTTATTTAACTAGGCAAGTCAGTTAAGAACAAATTCGTATTTACAATGACGGCCTACACCGGCCAACCCCGGACGACGCTGGGCCAATTGTGCGCCGCCCTATGGGACTCTCAATCACAGCCGGTTGTGATACAGCCTGGAATCAAACCAGGGATTCTGTAGTGACGACTCAAGCACTGAGATGCAGTGCCTTAGACCACTAAACCACTCGGGAGCCAAAACGCCTGAAGGTACCACGTTCATCTGTACAAATAATAGTACGCAAGTATAAACACCATGGGACCACGCAGCCGTCACACCGCTCAGGAAGGAGACGCGTTCTGTCTCCTAGAGAAGAACGTACTTTGGTGCGAAAAATGCAACTCAATCCCAGAACAACAGCAAAGGACCTTGTGAAGATGCTGAAGGAAAAAGGTACAAAAGTATCTATATCCACAGTAAAACGTGTCCTATATCGACATAACCTGAAAGGCCGCTCAGCAAGGAAGAAGCCACTGCTCCAAAACCGCCATAAAAAAGCCAGACTACGGTTTGTAACTGCACATGGGGACAAAGATCGTACTTTTTGGAGAAATGTCCTCTGGTCTGATGAAACAAAAATAGAACTGTTTGGCCATAATGACCATCGTTATGTTTGGAGGAAAAAGGGGGTTGCTTGCAAACCGAAGAACACCATCCCAACCATGAAGCACGGGGGTGGCAGCATCATGCTGTCGGGGTGCTTTGCTGCAGGAGGGACTGGTGCACTTCACAAAATAGATGGCATCATGAGGAAGGAAAATTATGTGGATATATTGAAGCAACATCTCAAGACATCAGTCAGGAAGTTAAAGCTTGGTCTTCCAAATGGACAATGACCCCAAGCATAATTCCAAAGTTGTGGCAAAATGGCTTAAAGACAACAAAGTCAAGATATTGGAGTGGCCATCACAAAGCCCTGACCTCAATCCTATAGAAAATGTGTGGGCTGAACTGAAAAAGCGTGTGCGAGCAAGGAGGCCTACTAACCTAACTCAGTTACACCAGCTCTGTCAGGAGGAATGGGCCAAAATTCACCCAACTTATTGTGGGGAGCTTGTGGAAGGCTACCCGAAACATTTGACCCAAGTTAAAACAATTTAAAGGCAATGCTACCAAATACTAATTGAGTATGTAAACATCTGACCCACTGGGAATGTGATGAAATAAATAAAACCTGAAATAAATCATTCTCTACTATTATTCTGACATTTCACATTCTTAAAATAAAGTGGTGATCCTAACTGACCTAAGACAGGGAATTTTTTACTAGGATTAAATGTCAGGAATTGTGAAAAACTGAGTTTAAATGTATTTGGCTAAGGTGTATTAAACTTCCGACTTCAACTGTAGTTGTGTGAGGCTTGGTGCTCACAGAATCAGTAGGCTATTAAACAAACACTCAAACAGGCAACAAATGCAGGATCTGTCTTATTTCTGTAGATATATTGCTGATTTATAAAGTCAGGCACATTTAACAGTTACATGCTGACCACACTGCTCGCGCGCATGTTGATTTTGTCCACCCACACCAGACACGATCAGGACACGCAGGTTGAAATATCAAAACAAACTCTGAACAAACTATATTAATTTGGGGACAGGTTGAAAAGCATTAAACATTTATGGTAATTTAGCTAGCTAGCTTGCTGTTGCTAGCTAATTTGTTCTGGGATATAAACATTGGGTTGTTATTTTACCTGAAATGCACAAGATCCTCTACTCCGACAATTAATCCACAGATAAAAGGGTAAACCGAGTTCGTTTCTAGTAATTTCTCCTCCTTCGGGCTTCTTCTTCTTCTTCTTCTTCTTTGGACTTTATATGGCGGTTGGCAACCAACTTTAAAGGTGCATTAGCACAACGAACTGGACTGGGGTGTGGACCTCAGTTCATCTTTCAATCACCCACGTGGGTATGTGCTCCTAAATACCAACGAGGAGATGGGACAGGCGGGACTTTTTTTTATTTTATCGCCTGGCTACGCAGACTCTCGTTGACGTGCGTGAGCAGTGTGGGTGCAATGATTGAATAACATGTATGTGTACGCGGGCAGTGTGGTCAGCATGTTAGGCTATTGATTATAGACCTAATTAAGTTCAGGTTTCCGCTCTCCTCACTTTTCTTAGACAATAAGGCAAGGGCTGTTTTCTCATCTCATTCTGCTGCTGTCTCCGCCGCATTGTTCTCAACACCAATATGCTGGTTAACTTTGCTATTATGCACATAGCAACATGGTCTAGAAAAAGGCGCCAATTCAACAGCACACTGATGTGTTTCAGAACCATGGACAGCGACCGCTATCCAACGAGGGAGAAAGCGCATTTGTTATAAAATAATATAATTTCTATTATTGTTGCACCATTGTTCTTGTGTAATATAACCATATACAATTTCAGTAGCACGTCTTAGACTGATGGACTGTGCCATCCCCACGGCCCCCTTAATGATCAGTCCACTCAGCGCGAATCAGACAGGCGTCTTATACACCATGATATAATTAATTTTTTTGCTACTGCTCGACTAAAGAAATCTCGGTCGACCAACAGCCTGTTGACCAAACAATCGACTAGGGGTCAGCCCTAGCTCTCTATTATCTGTGCATAATAGAGAGATATACAGTGGGGAGAACAAGTATTTGATACACTGCCGATTTTGCAGGTTTTCCTACTTACAAAGCATGTAGAGGTCTGTCATTTTTATCATAGGTACACTTCAACTGTGAGAGACGGAATCTAAAACAAAAATCCAGAAAATCACATTGTATGATTTTTAAGTAATTAATTTGCATTTTATTGCATGACATAAGTATTTGATCACCTACCAACCAGTAAGAATTCCGGCTCTCACAGACCTGTTAGTTTTTCTTTAAGAAGCCCTCCTGTTCTCCACTCATTACCTGTATTAACTGCACCTGTTTGAACTCGTTACTTGTATAAAAGACACCTGTCCACACACTCAATCAAACAGACTCCAACCTCTCCACAATGGCCAAGACCAGAGAGCTGTGTAAGGACATCAGGGATAAAATTGTAGACCTGCACAAGGCTGGGATGGGCTACAGGACAATAGGCAAGCAGCTTGGTGAGAAGGCAACAACTGTTGGCGCAATTATTAGAAAATGGAAGAAGTTCAAGATGACGGTCAATCACCCTCGGTCTGGGGCTCCATGCAAGATCTCACCTCGTGGGGCATCAATGATCATGAGGAAGGTGAGGGATCAGCCCAGAACTACACGGCAGGACCTGGTCAATGACCTGAAGAGAGCTGGGACCACAGTCTCAAAGAAAACCATTAGTAACACACTACGCTGTCATGGATTAAAATCCTGCAGTGCACGCAAGGTCCCCCCGCTCAAGCCAGCGCATGTCCAGGCCCGTCTGAAGTTTGCCAATGACCATCTGGATGATCCAGAGGAGGAATGGGAGAAGGTCATGTGGTCTGATGAGACAAAAATAGAGCTTTTTGGTCTAAACTCCACTCGCCGTGTTTGGAGGAAGAAGAAGGATGAGTACAACCCCAAGAACACCATCCCAACCGTGAAGCATGGAGGTTGAAACATCATTCTTTGGGGATGTTTTTTCTGCAAAGGGGACAGGACGACTGCACCGTATTGAGGGGAGGATGGATGGGGCCATGTATCGCGAGATCTTGGCCAACAACCTCCTTCCCTCAGTAAGAGCATTGAAGATGGGTTGTGGCTGGGTCTTCCAGCATGACAACGACCCGAAACACACAGCCAGGGCAACTAAGGAGTGGCTCCGTAAGAAGCATCTCAAGGTCCTGGAGTGGCCTAGCCAGTCTCCAGACCTGAACCCAATAGAAAATCTTTGGAGGGAGCTGAAAGTCCGTATTGCCCAGCGACAGCCCCCGAAACCTGAAGGATCTGGAGAAGGTCTGTATGGAGGAGTGGGCCAAAATCCCTGCTGCAGTGTGTGCAAACCTGGTCAAGACCTACAGGAAACGTATGATCTCTGTAATTGCAAACAAAGGTTTCTGTACCAAATATGAAGTTCTGCTTTTCTGATGTATCAAATACTTATGTCATGCAATAAAATGCAAATTGATTACTTAAAAATCATACAATGTGATTTTCTGGATTTTTGTTTTAGATTCCGTCTCTCACAGTTGAAGTGTACATATGATAAACATTACAGACCTCTACATGCTTTGTAAGTAGGAAAACCTGCAAAATCGGCAGTGTATCAAATACTTGTTCTCCCCACTGTATGTGATCGTATACAAATGTAAGCAAGGTTTGAAATTATTATGTTCTAATCAAAGTGTCTGTTTGGGCTTCTTGCGGTCAATTTGCAGTCTACTAATTATTTGTAATTATGTTCTGGCCCCCTGACCATCTGCTCAAGAACAAATCGTCCCGCGGCTGAATCTAGTTGATGCTATAAGGACAACCAAATAACTGGTACTCACTTTTCCTTGAAGATCTCCTTCTCGTGTTCGGTCCACACATTCATGAACTGCCGAGCTTTGAACACCTTCATGGGGTCATCCATCAGGCCGTTCATGTTGATGAACCTGACTCGCCTCTGCTCTGTGTCGTACATCATGGGTGGGATGACGGACAGCTGTCTCATCTGCTTCTCGTTGTTCTATTGGACGAGGGGTGTGGAGAGGAGGGGTTTAGAAATTGCAATTTTTGTTAACCTTGTTTCAACTTGAATTTGACTCCTCTGTGAGGGTTGATGGCTGCATCCAGATTCTCCACCGTTCTCCCTAAGTGTGCACTTGCACACTTCCCATCATGAATTTAAAAGCATAGGATTGGTGTAAGCATTGGCTGGAGGGAGTTTCAACCATTGCGAAATCCATTACAGGAAGAGCGTAAGTGCACAGAGAGAATGGTGGACAATCGGGATGTAGCCTACAATTCTTGAGAACTAGAGGAAGTGGTAATGGACGATGACCTTAAACTGAGATGTTTCAAAGTTGACAGCACTCACTTCCTGTTCAGAAAGGCCGTCGATGATTTCAGAAATCTCATGCTCGCTTCTGGCAATGGTCGCAGACATTCCAGTTCCTCTCTGACCAACCCTAATGGGAGAAGAAACAAACAGGGAAATTAAGAAACTACAGGAAACATAATGACCGTTTAAAAATACCAAATTCGCATTCTCCATATAACAATGCTGGGTAGGTGCCATCACATAATCACAGTGTGCCCCTCCTTCCCTCATGACCCTTCTGTCACCTCTTTACTTGAAAGAAAAAAGGCTAAATCAAGCTGTAACAACGTATGTAGCGTCCGAACGGTTTGACCCACAAACTAATATGACCACTATATGGAAAGATGAGACTCTCACGAACACTCTGTTTTGCTCTACGACCCCCACAAGTGTCACGGGACTCGTCTGAAGGTAACCCGGTACCCGCAAAAAATTTTTATGGAAGTAGTTTTGTGCAACAAAAAAAATGAGGGTTAAATGTGTCCAAAAAAAGGTATATATATTCCCTGAACTTTCTTATATCTTCTAGCTATAGGAAAGACACTTGAAAACCTTATTCCTTATGATAAATGTTTTGACTGTCTGTTTTGCCATTTATTAATGTGTGTTATTCAATGCGTTTCTATGGGCTATAGCAGTAAAGACAAAAGAACTGAAGAGAAAAAAGGAGATCGACAAGCTGGCGGAGGAGCACATCTCAAGTGTAAGGAACTTGGCTTCGGAACAGAGGGTTGAGCACCTGCAGAAGATCCAGTGTTCTTACAGCAAGTGCAAAGAGTTCAGCAATGACAAAGTGCAGCTTGCCATGCAGACATATGAAATGGTCAGTGATCCAACACTGTCATATGAGTACATAAAGACGTCAATACTTTCACTATTGGTTGTATAGTGGTCTAAACCTGTCATATGAGTACAAATGTGTGTCATACTGTCACTATTGGTTTAGCATTATCTATTGATCTAATTGTTTGCATGTCATAGGTATGAAAATGTATGCACTCACTAACTGTAAGTCGCTCTGGATAAGAGCGTCTGCTAAATGACTAAAATGTAAAGGACACATTCTATATATTTTTTGATACCTACAGGGGTCCTAAAATTCCAAATCAAATAGCAAAATGATCCATGGTATGACCATCTTAAAACAATTCCAAATGTTAGCTTAGTAGAACCCCCACCCCTCCACACGAAATACTTTTAGGGGTTAACCTACTTTCTAAAATAAGTAAAAATGAATGATAGTAAAATGATTAAAAGTGTACATTTAGGGAGGGTTCCGCAAACGCAAGGATCAAGGATCAAAGACGTGTACAGTTGCTTCCTTGTTCTTAAGAACTTGTAATGGTGGTTAATTTCTTAATGCTGGGGCAACAATAGCTCAATTAGTTCATTAAAAAAAACGAAATCACTGTCAACAAAAGTACAAAAGGCAAAGAGCTAACATGAATGAAATGAAACATAGCCAACAAAAAACAAGTTAGTCTTTAAATTGACTGAAATCATTCAAACTGGGGGGAAATTACTGCATAGTTGACTTCTAAAAAGGACACAATTAACTTTTTTATCTGGACTGTATTGCATCATGAATCAACATGCCATGACACATCCTGACCCTAATGGTGATTCTTTATGGCTACAATGATAGCATCCAAAACATGTGAAGAATTCTCAAAAGGAAACAGTTTAAAATACAGGGACATTGGTGTACAAAAAAAGGGGGGGGGTAAATCTGCTAGACTTTTTTGGGGCTAATCACTGCTTGCGCTCTCTCACTGCCTCGTCTAGTACTACCAGTCTGAACAAACAGCCCTGACCTGCCTCTTAACATCCTTGCTCTGAGATTTCAGCGAAAGACCCATGCCTGTGTGCCAGGAACAGCCAGATGCTGGCTGGACTCTGACCCCTGACACAGCCAGCTGATAAACCCCCTGCAGACTGCCTGCAGCACACCACCTAGGATGCATCTGAATAGTGTAAAGAGGCCTGCTCTCCTTGTTTCATCTCCTTCATTATTCTGCACTTACCTGAAAGAAACTGGACAGGTGATAGCAATTTCTTATTATATGAGGCACTGATTGTATTGCTTTCACCTTTGCGGTGTCAAAACATTGGGAGGAGGGGAGGATCCTCGGATCCTTGCCAATGCATTTTGAAGTGGCGGCAAGAGGACGCAAGCAATCGAGGGAAGACTTTTTAGATTCATCCCAGCTCTACTGTTGCATTGTAGCTGCCAGGCAGAACAAGAGAAAAGTTTAATTCCAGTTCACTGTTCCCTCAGTTTACCTCTGGAAGCGCTCCTGCTGCTCTCTCTGCTTGCGTATCTCGGGGAACTGTCTCTCGTAGTACTCTCTGGTGCGGCTATCCTTGGCCTTGCGACGCGGGTTGTTCTCCATCCGCTCCACCTTCTTCTCCCATGCCTCCATTAGCTGGTCGTAGCGCTGGCAGATGTTCTGTTCCTGAACCACACAATAATACACATTTATAAAAAGGGGATTTGAATGTTGAGGTACAACATGATGACGATTACCTAAAGCAAACCTTAGCCATGGTTCTCCTGACCTACATCTGAAAGCAAATGGCTAAGTAGAATGTATCCAAAATCACAAATCTTCTGTTGATGACACCCTGTCCTATTGGTCATATTTCACCATGCCTCTCAAAAATAATGCTGGCCACAACTTTAAAATCCAGAGAGTTCCATTGGCCATCTTGGACTTGAAATGTGAGATGTTTGAGGTGGAACATTAAGGCTTCTACAAATGATGGGCATTAACCAAGAGTTTACTGTTACAAAAGAGAGAGAGAAAAAAAAAGACTAGAAGAGATGGAGAGAGTCCCATACAGGGAAGACAATACAGCCTTGTTTCCACTCTCGACCAGCAAGGGCCAAACAATCCACCTTCCTCTTGGCAGGTTGCCAAGCTGCGTACTCTGCTGCCATTGTTCTGACCCTGCCTGGAAGGAGCCTGCTA
Source organism: Coregonus clupeaformis (assembly GCF_020615455.1). Lineage (NCBI taxonomy): Eukaryota > Metazoa > Chordata > Actinopteri > Salmoniformes > Salmonidae > Coregonus > Coregonus clupeaformis. The sequence goes on along the minus strand of NC_059204.1, from coordinate 20,917,875 downwards.
AAAGTCGCACTCAGTTAACCATAACTAGCTACCTACATCATTTAAAAAAAGGAAAATGTTTCCACATGGGGTGATTATTAGACTAAACTACATTTAATCATGGGCTGACTGACTGACATAACAAAAAGGAGTAATTTGGCTAGCCAGTGCTGTTTCAGTCTGAGGTCTGTCCCTTTGATGACATTGGTTACTAAATCCATTGACCAAGGGAAAGCCACTGATCAGACTTGCAGTACCATACTAGCAGGGATGCAAGGAGATACCCTGTTCAAACAGTATTAGTGTTACAAACATATCAACCATGCAATTCTGAAACCAATAGGAGGGCATGTAAGTTAAAGCTAGTGTGCGTGATTGCCACCTATTGCTTAAAAATTCAAATTGGCATCAGAGACCTGCAGCAGACAATAAAACGCCACCAAATTAAGAAATGCGATGCAGTTTAACGTCCTGTACATGCATACAATTAGAGGGTTAGAGAGCTTGCCAATGGGGTAAACAATCAAAGTATTATTGCCCATGATCTGTTTGGGTCATCTCTATGAGAGCACAGCTTGTGTGTGGTGGAGATTTACGACCATGTCAGTCAGGCTGTCCGTGTGTATCAGTCTGTTCTGTTCAACGCATCCAGCACATTCCTTGAAGTTTCCTTCCCTTGAATCCCTCCCTCAACAGCAGGGAGAGAGACTTACCCTTTGTTTACGAGCATGGTTCCTTCTCTTGAAAAACAGAATCAGCTTCTTCCTCATCACTTGATTACTGGGAGAGAGAGAAAAACAGTTTGTTCAGTGAGGTGTGCACTGATCTAGGGCCCATAGGGACACTACTGTTACTGTAAACACTACAACAACAAAATGATCCTATAGGAAATACCAAGGATACACTAAAACGGGCACACAAGATTATATGCTCACAAAACATGCTTATTTTTAACTGTACTAAAATAATCAGCATAATAATCTGCCTTTCACCTCTCCATTGATATAAAGAATTCGATAATGAGAGTATCCTGTATCAACAACACAACCGCAGTCTATAATTGGTCAACAAGATCTGGACAACATCACTACTTCCTTCCTACAACACAGCAGCAGACTGCAGAGTCACAACTTGAGAGGGGCACCAAAGCAATAGAGTGGGGAAAACATCTGTGGTGTAGTAACTAGCATTCTCTCCAAAAGCAACATGCAGTGTATGAGGTATTTCACATACTGAGATTGCAGACACAGTAAACAATCCTAATCGATCCACAAGAAACAGGTTAATTTTATATTTCATTTACTTGCCGTCTGAGAAAAATAACAGCAGTGTGATCGGTGCGTAACAAGTACATTACACACACAGGCCAGGGGAGGCGCTCTCATTACCTTGACCCTGAGAGTCAGTACAGTGGATTCTCCCAAAAGTAAAGTCCTTGATAAAAGGCCCCAACCTGAGGCCAGTTTCTCATGGTACAGGGTGATATGAGTGTTAGACCCAGACAGCCTGGCCTTCAACCCTACCAACTACACCCCTACATTAACCTAGCTATATGTTTTCACTTTACACCGACAGATCCTCTTTTTCAATCTTTCTCACTAGTGTCAATGGAGCAAACAGAGAATTGATGACCCGGCTGACAGTGCAGACAACACTAAACCACTAGTTCAGGTTATCAAAATAGAGGTCAAAAGGTTCACACACACACACACACACACACACACACACACTTCTATATATAAACTCTACACGCCAGAAACAAAAGTGCATACTCACGTCTTTATGTTGTCATGGTAAACTTTAGTATCCGATGGCTGATTATATAGGGGCTAAGAAAAGAGGGGGGGGTGGGGGAGAAATCAGTCTATAAGTAATGACTATCATTAGCTACAAGCATTGTAATAGCTCAACTCATTGCTACCATATGCAGTTTTCGAAGAACCTTATCTAGAAAACAATAATCATTCTACCATTGAAAAACCCCTCAACCACCTACCAGTTCAACCTTAGGACCAAGACCTTCGAATATCTTATGGGCCTCTTCAGCTTTTTTCTGCAAAAAAATGTAATAAAATACACAATATGATGATAGTTAGTAGACATCAAAATAATAGAAACCTTTCACTCAAAGTAGTAGTCCTTGGTGACTGAACACAAAACGTGGCCTGCAGGCTCTGTGGTTCGATGTGTTTGATTACAGCTGCAAAAATTCTTGCCAGTGTAGGACAATAACTATTTCAAATCAAATGTTATTTGTCACATGCGCCGAATACAACAGGTGTAGACCTTACATTTACATCATTTAGCAGACGTTCTTATCCAGAGCAACTTACAAATTACAGTGAAATGCTTACTTACAAGCCCTTAACCAACAATGCAGTTTTAAGAAAGAATACCTAAAAAAATTAGAAATAAAAGTAACAAATAATTAAAGAGCAGCAGCAGAATTTGGACCCATTCATTTGCAAAATATCTTCACTTTTTCCCCCCTCAACTACACACAATGACATAAAAGAAACACTCCAATATTTTAGTCTTCCCAAGCCTCTGAACTCTGAAAATACCACATATTTTTTCCCCAGGCAGCTCCGCGTGGTGAATCTCCCTGCCCAAAAGAGGAACGCCAAGGGAGATTGTCGGGTGAGGTTACACAACAAGTTTCAATAAGAAGCTCGAACAGCTGAGGGAGCGACCGGATAAATGCCCTGAAGCATGTTATCTCCATGTACTGTATTTCAAAACTATTTTAGAGAATAGTAATGTGTCCATCTCTGAATTATTTTTGCATGTGAATTTTTGTGGTTTCTAAGCTTTTGTCCAAATAATGCATAAAAAATTGAGAAAAAGTTGTTTGAAAAGCAGACAATACAAAGACAGAGAGAAAATAGAGTTCCGGTAGAGCATAATGAATAGACCTTGGCACTAGTGGCCGATCTCGTATCACACAAGACGGTCAACTCTGTAAAAAACAACAACTTAAAAACACGTAAATAAAAAAAATAAAAAATATATTTTCATAGAAACTCTGCCCAGAGACTGCTGTGGCAGATAACCAAGGCCACAGGGGGAATGTTCTATGTTGCCTGTAGCGCTGCTCTCACCGGCTGGGCTGAGGAGAGGCTTTCCTGCTAAAAGGGTTAATGGCTGGCTGAAAAGGATGCAGAGCAGACACAACCTACAGTAACCTCCACACACACAGTCACTCCCTCCCTTTTCCTTCTGCTAAAAAACACAGATGCACACAGTCTGTGGCCATACTCCTTTGCTCAGTCGGTGTACTGCGCAGGGGCAGTTGGCCCTCCCTCGCATGCTGCCTGCCACACCTGGGAACACTTCAGAGATAACCGTTTTTCTACAGTCCAAAGACTACAGTAGCCACTAGGATGTAGACAAACAAGGCAACCATGGCTGCAGTTGTTTAACATAGCAGTCAACCTATTTCCTGTAGTCTCTAAATGATTAAACATTTATATTATGTAATCAAGTTTATTTTCGATGTTCTACTTCAAATGGAACACACTTTGTTAATAGCATGTGTTAAATCATATGAAATAATGTCATTCAAATAATTTGACTCACCCACATCAGTATTCCTGGATGCAAATGTATCAACTTTGAAACAGGGTTTTACTCATTTGGGCTAATGGCTATGGCTAATAGCTTCTACCTGAGCACATGGCATGTGGTAATTGCATGCAGTTCACACCTTCTGTGTAGATGGCGATAATTAGCATAACACTGTGCTCAGCTCCTCTTTCCCTCTTTCCCATTTGTTCATTGAGCAGCATTGCTGCGTGAGCCAGGCGGGGGAGAGCACCTATAGCGATGCGCAATTCGCGGCCATTTCGCTGACGCAGGCAGTGACTCCACTTCTGGCGGCGTAATTTTTTGGGACAGCTGGGACACTTTTTTCGGCTATGAACGCACCCTGTCTCTCTCCATTGCCCTCTCTCTATGTCTCACTCGCTGACAGAAATACACATGAGCACAACACACACACACAGAGAACAGTGCACACATTTAATCATGCACAGACTGAGATCACACACACACACATACACCTCCACAGGGACTGTCTTGAAAAAATATAAATGATGCATGAAGAACAAGACTTCACGGAATCCTGGATGACATTCAAGCCTTTCAAGCCCTTGAAACATACACAAGCGTTCTAAGATTTAAGTATTGTTATGCATTGCCCCTCCAGATTTATAACTTTTAGCATGTATGGAGTAGATAACAGTACAGCATAGTAAAACCACCAGACACATGGAGAGCTGTCTGTGTAGTCACAGGTATAGTAAAAGTGGAGTGCAGTAGGTGTACAGTAGAGGGGGATTCCCTGGTAAACCCACCCTGTTCTCGTCATAAATGATCTGGACAATGCTGCGGTGCTTGTTGTGTTCCTGTGGTATAGGGGGAGGGGTCACTGGCTTTTCTGGCTCCACTGGCTTTGCCGCTTCCTCCTCCAGTTGTTGCTAAGAGACAACAGCAACACATAACATCTGTCAATAAATGAGTGTGTGCTTAGACACACACAGGAAAATACGATATGGTAAACTTCCTCTCCTCCATAAATCATTCAGTTAAAGAATTAGGCATGGGTTTCATGCTGCATATTAATTTTCATGTTTTCTAATTCCACCTCCATACAGCTAATGGTGGTGGCTGGACAGGAGGACAAGGTTCCATTTTAACTCAACCGTGCTAATCTGATTGCAGCCTCTGATATGTCAGGCTCATGCTGGATTATTCCCCACCCACTTGTTTCAGGGCATTTATTTTAAGAACTCTGTAATGTAACTGATAATGGCTGATCTATGCACCATCTAAGACTGTTGACTGATAGTTGAACTGGTGTGTCTGTGTGTTTACATGCTTAAGGTTAAGTAAACAACCAGTTTACAGAGGGCCACCTGAGATTAGGGGCTCCTGGAATACCTTGAATAAATAAATCCCCGAAAATCCTGGGAAACGCTTCAGGAAAACGACACAAAAAAGGACTTCCTCCCAAAGCCAGAGCAAGTAATTCGAAGAAGACATAGGTGTGCAACAAGCTAGCTGACCTGTACTCCCGTGGTAAGCATTTTAAAGCCCCAGAGATGTGTCTTCAAACGTGGCGGTGAAGGCAGAGGGGCAACCTGTAGCTCTGCCTGGAGATGAGTGGCCCTCCCTGGGACTACTAGCTAACCTGTGGGGCTTAACTTAAAGCCCTTTCACCCTGCTTGGCTCACTTCCAACAGAGACTGGCTCAGTTCCACCTCCTTGTCATTGAGATAAGAGGCTTTTAACTCTTGTGAAATATTTGTATTAGTGGGTATGTATGAGTGACAAAAAGAGATTTGTTTAGTTCAATCAACATTCAGTCAGCTGTAATTTTGCTGCATTTGGTTTATGGACACTGTTTAAATCTACTCCAATATTTATGTTATTGGCTAGAGATCTAAGATAGAAAATATTTCCTATCACAGAATCACAGAATATTAATCATTCCAACAGGTCTGGGGCAGGCTAGTAAAGTGTGTCACGTCACAATGGCCTAACCAACCTGCTTCTTCTTCAGCTTGAAGATCTGCTGCTCCACTTTAGCGATCTCTCTGTCCACACGGTCCATGCTCTGGATCAGCTCCTCCTTGGACAATCTGGAGGGCGAGCTGTCCTGCTCCTCTCCCCCATGGTGCAGTCCTCCTGGGGCCTGGGACTCGGCTTTCATGCCACTGAACTGGGTCTCCTGGAACACAGACATAGAGAAAGTGTGAATTCACTGCAGTCAACGAGGGTTCAATACATTGTGCATGTCGGACTGCACAGAATCTACAAATGAACTTGTATCCCAAATAAATACTCATTATGTGATCAAAATGAGCCATGCTGCACCTCACCTTGCTGAAATCGATACCCTCAAACATACTGAAAGTCATTGAGGGTTTAATACATTGCTTTAGCAATTGTTTTCTATGTCTGTATTAGAACTAGGTAGATAGGCAACGTGCACCTTCTTGACCTCCCCTACGGTGGCTCTGAGGCTGTCCTGGACCTGGTGGGACTGCAGGGGTAAAATGATGCCCCCGGGCAGGGCACCGCGGGCGAAGTGGGCCTCCGAGACAGTCTCCATGCGGGGCCGCTTGGCCTCCAGAGCCTCGTGGCCGTCGGCCTGCTGCTGGGAGGTGACGCTGTGGAACTGCTGCTCGTAGCCATGACGTCTCTCTGGAGGCCTGGAGGGGGAAGGTAAACATCACATCACACACACTCCTCCTGAAACAGGAATACCATCTATAGTGACTGCCTTCTACAATAACATCTTTCACAGGGGTACTCAAGTATTATTTGAGAAGGTCCGGTCACACAAATTTCCGAGTTTCAAAAAATCTTGGTCGACCGAGAGTTGTCTGTTCTTTCGACCAATTGATTGGTTGAAATGTTAAAATGTGTATTTTTCCATTTATAGACACATCGTATGTGATTTCATCATATCAACTATTTGCACTGAGATTGTCTGATGCTTTAAGCCCACCGTTTGATGAAATAATTAAGACTAGAGGGAGTCCGACTGCAATTGATTTGATTGTGCTCAGACTTGCTGCGCCTGTTGTCTCGCTCTCCTCCATGCTGCAGCGACCACTAAAGAACTTCAACAGTTTGTAACGCGGTGTCCATGTTGCTGAAGCTGCAACATAATCACAGCCATTTCTGACTGAAAGGTTCTGTTTCCAAAAATCCCTAATTAATTTAGTAAGAACATACCCTATTCCCTCAACCCTTGCTCTCTTTACGTGACACATGTATGCGTCGCATGCACGTGACCAATAGGGCCTGACCTATAGCATATCACAATCACATCAATAAATTGGATATAACAAAGTCCAACACGTGACAGCAAAATGGACGCAGAGGACGTGACAAATAAACTTGAAATGGGGGAATGTTTACTGGTTGCTCAGGAAGTAAATGGGAAGTCGGATGTGTGCAATAAATACTGGAGATCAAGATAAAGAAAGTAAGGAGCAAGCACTGCGTCCATATTATGTGTGCCAAACAGGTGCTGTTAGATTACAATATAATTTATGATAGTTTGGAACAATGTAAACAACACTAAATAAATTATAAGCGTACCAGAGTCTGTTTTTTTGTTTACGGCAAAGACTAAAAACAGTCACATTCATTAGTGAAATGGAACTGTTTATTTATTGTTTACGCTAATTATTAAGGGTCGCTTTATTTTATTTTAAAACAAAAATGCTTGATTGCTTTTCAAATCATGAATGACTCATATGCTGTGTGATGACATGAACGAATGAATGATTGATTGATACAGTAGCTTATAAGTATTGAAATATAAGCCAAAGAAAGTTATGGTATTAAGCCTAAACAGGATGTGCTCTTTGGCCTACAGCTCGATGGTGGTTATACAAGGCTGCTATACTAAGCCTACTAATGATAACGACATTACTTATTATAATAACAATAAGATTAAGAAAAAGGAGTGTTATTATTATTATAATAAATATTATCTTTCAGACAATTTGGAAGAGTGTAAACACTAAATAAATTATAAGTAATACCAGAGGATGATCTAACGAAAAAAAAGTGTAAAGCCTTTATTACAGCATAGCAAAGATTAAAAACAGACACAGGCGCCTCACAGGTCCTCAACTGGCAGCTTCATTAAATAGTACCCGCAAAACACCAGTCTCAACGTCAACAGCGAAGAGGCAACTCTGGGATGCTGACCTTCTAGGCAGAGTTGCAAAGAAAAACCCATATCTCAGACTACCCATCGTAATCTTTTTTTATTGGCCAGTCTAAGATATGGCTTTTTCTTTGCAACTCTGCCTAGAAGGTCAGCATCCCGGTGTTTTGCGGGTACTATTTAATGAAGCTGCCAGTTGAGGAACTGTGAGGCGTCTGTTTCTCAAACTATAATATAATATAATGCCATTTAGCAGACGCTTTTATCCAAAGCGACTTACAGTCATGTGCGCATACATTTTTACGTATGGGTGGTCCCGGGGATCGAACCCACTACCCTGGCGTTACAAGCACCATGCTCTACCAATTGAGCTACAGAAGACCACACTAATGTATTTGTCCTCTTGCGCAGTTGTGCACCGGGGCCTCTCACTCCTATTTCTATTCTGGTTAGAGACAGTTTGCGCTGTTCTGTGAAGGGAGTAGTACACAGCGTTGTACGAGATCTTCAGTTTCTTGGCAATATCTCGCATGGAATAGCCTTCATTTCTCAGAACAAGAATAGACTGAAGAGTTTCAGAAGAAAGTTATTAATTTCTGGCCATTTTGAGCCTGTAATCGAACAAACAATTGCTGATACGCCAGATACTCAACTAGTCTCAAGAAGGCCAGTTTTATTGCTTCTTTAAAATCAGCACAACAGTTTTCAGCTGTGCTAACATAATTGCAAAAGGGTTTTCTAATGATCAATTAGCCTTTGATGATAAACTTGGATCAGCAAACACAACGTGCCATTGGAATACAGGATTGATGGTTGCTGATAATGGGCCTCTGTACGCCTATGTAGATATTCCATTAAAAATCAGCAGTTTCCAGCTACAATAGCGATTTAATATCGACTAGGTATTTTACCAAATAGGGCTATCTTCTGTATACCACCCTTACCTTGTCACAACACAACTGATTGGCTCAAACACATTAAAGAAGTAAAGAAATTCCACAAATTAACTTTTAACAAGGCCCACCTGTTAATTGAAATGCATTCCAGGTGACTACATCATGAAGCTGGTTGAGAGAATGCCAAGAGGGTGCAAAGCTGTTATCAAGGCAAAGGGTGGCTACTTTGAAGAATCTCAAATATAAAATATGTTTTGATTTGTTTAACACTTTTTTTTTCATAGTTTTTTTTTCATAGTTTTGACGTCTTCAATATTAATTCTACAATGTAGAAAATAGTAAAAATAAATTAAACCCTTGAATGAGTAGGTGTGTCCAAAGTTTTGACTGGTACTGTAAGTATTCAGACCCTTTACTCAGTACTTTGTTGAAGCACCATAGGCAGCGATTACAGCCTCGAGTCTTCTTGGGTATGACGCTACAAGCTTGGCACACCTTTATTTGGGGAGTTTCTCCCATTCTTCTCTGCAGATCCTCTCAAGCTCTGTCAGGTTGGATGGGGAGCGTCGCTGCAGAGCTACACTACCGTTCAAAAGTTTGGCGTCACTTAGACATTTCCTTGTTTTCCATTAAAACATACATTAAATGAGTTTGAATAGGAAATATAGCAAAATGCATAGGAAGTGTAGTCATTGACAAGGTTAGAAATAATGATTTTTAATAGAAATAATAATTGTGTCCTTCAAACTTTGCTTTCGTCAAAGAATCCTCCATTTGCAACAATTACAGCCTTGCAGACCTTTGGCATTCTAGTTGTCAATTTGTTGAGGTAATCTGAAGAGATTTCACCCCATGCTTCCTGAAGCACCTCCCACAAGTTGGATTGGCTTAATGGGCACTTCTTACGTACTATACGGTCAAGCTGCTCCCACAACAGCTCAATAGGTTTGAGATCCGGTGACTGTACTGGCCACTGCATTATAGACAGAATACCAGCTGACTGCCTCTTCCCTAAATACAGTGGGGGAAAAAAGTATTTAGTCAGCCACCAATTGTGCAAGTTCTCCCACTCAAAGATGAGAGAGGCCTGTAATTTTCATCATAGGTACACGTCAACTATGACAGACAAAATTAGAAAAAAAAATCCAGAAAATCACATTGTAGGATTTGTAATGAATTTATTTGCAGATTATGGTGGAAAATAAGTATTTGGTCAATAACAAAAGTTTCTCAATACTTTGTTATATACCCTTTGTTGGCAATGACACAGGTCAAACGTTTTCTGTAAGTCTTCACAAGGTTCACACACACTGTTGCTGGTATTTTGGCCCATTCCTCCATGCAGATCTCCTCTAGAGCAGTGATGTTTTGGGGCTGTCGCTGGGCAACACGGACTTTCAACTCCCTCCAAAGATTTTCTATGGGGTTGAGATCTGGAGACTGGCTAGGCCACTCCAGGACCTTGAAATGCTTCTTACGAAGCCACTCCTTCGTTGCCCGGGCGGTGTGTTTGGGATCATTGTCATGCTGAAAGACCCAGCCACGTTTCATCTTCAATGCCCCTTGCTGATGGAAGGAGGTTTTCACTCAAAATCTCACGATACATGGCCCCATTCATTCTTTCCTTTACACGGATCAGTCAGTCCCTGGTCCCTTTGCAGAAAAAACAGCCCCAAAGCATGATGTTTCCACCCCATGCTTCACAGTAGGTATAGTGTTCTTTGGATGCAACTCAGCATTCTTTGTCCTCCAAACACGACGAGAGTTGAGTTTTTACCAAAAGTTCTATTTTGGTTTCATCTGACCATATGACATTCTCCCAATCCTCTTCTGGATCATCCAAATGCACTCTAGCAAACTTCAGACGGGCCTGGACATGTACTGGCTTAAGCAGGGGACACGTCTGGCACTGCAGGATTTGAGTCGTGTGTTACTGATGGTAGGCTTTGTTACTTTGGTCCCAGCTCTCTGCAGGTCATTCACTGGTCCCCCCACGTGTGGTTCTGGGATTTTTGCTCACCGTTCTTGTGATCATTTTGACCACGGGTGAGATCTTGCGTGGAGCCCCAGATCGAGGGAGATTATCAGTGGTCTTGTATGTCTTCCATTTCCTAATAATTGCTCCCACAGTTGATTTCTTCAAACCAAGCTGCTTACCTATTGCAGATTCAGTCTTCCCAGCCTGGTGCAGGTCTACAATTTTGTTTCTGGTGTCCTTTGACAGCTCTTTGGTCTTGGCCATAGTGGAGTTTGGGAGTGTGACTGTTTGAGGTTGTGGACAGGTGTCTTTATACTGATAACAAGTTCAAACAGGTGCCATTAATACAGGTAACGAGTGGAGGACAGAGGAGCCTCTTAAAGAAGAAGTTACAGGTCTGTGAAAGCCAGAAATCTTGCTCGTTTGTAGGGGACCAAATACTTATTTTCCACCATAATTTGCAAATAAATTCATTAAAAATCCTACAATGTGATTTTCAGGATTTTTTTTCTCAATGTGTCTGTCATAGTTGACGTGTACCTATGATGAAAATTACAGGCCTCTCTCATCTTTTTAAGTGGGAGAACTTGTACAATTGGTGGCTGACTAAATACTTTTTTCCCCCCCACTGTAGTTCTTGCATAGTTTGGAGCTGTGCTTTGGGTCATTGTCCTGTTGTAGGAGGAAATTGGCTCCAATCAAGCGCCGTCCACAGGGTATGGCATGGTGTTGCAAAATAGAGTGATAGCCTTCCTTCTTCAAGATCCATTTTACCCTGTACAAATCTCCCACTTTACCACCACCAAAGCACCCCCAGACCATCACATTGCCTCCACCATGCTTGACAGATAATAAACACTCCTCCAGCAGCTTTTCATTTGGTCTGCGTCTCGCAAATGCTCTTCTTTGTGATCCGAACACCTCAAACTTTGATTCGTCTGTACATAACACTTTTTTCCAATCTTCCTCCGTCCAGTGTCTGTGCTCTTTTGCCCATCTTAATCTTTTCTTTTTATTGGCCAGTCTGAGATATGGCTTTTTCTTTGCAACTCTGCCTAGAAAGTCTGCATCCCGGAGTCGCCTCTTCACTGTTGACATTGAGACTGGTGTTTTGCGGGTACTATTTAATGAAGCAGCCAGTTGAGGACCTGTGAGGCGTCGGTTTCTCAAACTAGACACTAATGTATTTGTCCTCTTGCTCAGTTGTGCACCGGGGCCTCCCACTCCTCTTTCTATTCTGGTTAGAGACAAATCAGCCGTTTCCAGCTACAATAGCCATTAACAACATTAACAATCTCTACACTGTATTTCTGATCAATTTGATGTTATTTTAATGGACATAAAAATTGCTTTTGTGATATTTCTGTTTAGTATTTTTCAAAAATGTCTAAAAACCTGTTTTTGCTTTGTCATTACATTTTAGTCATTTAGCAGACGCTCTTATCCAGAGCGACTTACAGTTAGTGAGTGCATACATTTTCATACTGGCCCCCCGTGGGAATCGAACCCACAACCCTGGCGTTGTAAGCGCCATGCTCTACCAACTGAGCTACACGGGGAAAAACAAATTTGATCAATTTTAGAATAAGGCCGTAACCTAACAAAATGTGGAAAAAGTCAATGGGTCTGAATATATTACGAAGGCACTGTATATGGATGATTTATAAAGCCAGGCACATTTAACAGTTAGGCTATTGATTATAGACCTAATTAAGTTGGCGTTTCCTCTCCTCACTTCTCTTTCTTTATTTTGGTACATTTTACCCCTTTTTCTCCACAATGTTTGTGATATCCAATTGGTAGTTACAGTCTCGTCCCATCGCTGCAACTCCCGTACAGACTCAGGAGAGGCAAAGGTCGTAGTCAGCGTGCATGTGCCCGGCTCGCCACAAGGAGTCACTAGAGCGCGATGGGACAAGGACATCCCGACCGGCCAAACCCTCCCCTAACCCGGACAATGCTGGGCCAATTGGGCAACGCCTCAATGTTCTCCCAGTGACGGCTGGCTGCGACACAGCTGGGATCGAACACGGGTCTGTAGTGACGCCTCTAGCACTGCGATGCAGTTCCTTAGAACGTCTTCTCCTCACTTTTCTTAGACAATTAAGGCAAGTGCTGTTTTTCGTCTCAACGCCGCTGCATGTTGCTGGTTAACTTCGCTATTACGCACATAGCAACATGGTCTAGGAAAAGGCGCTAATTCAACAGCGCACTGATGCTTCATAACTGCGGACAGCGACCGCTATCAAACGTGGGAGAAAGCGCATTTGTTATAAAATAATATTTGTATTAGTGTTGCACCATTGTTCTTACGTAATATAACCATATACAATTGCAGTAGCACGTCAGTGATGAACTGTACCATCCCCACGGACTCCACCATGGACAGGCGAGAATTAGACAGGTGTCTTGTACACCATAAAATTATTATAATTTTTTGCTACTGCTCGACTAAAGAAATTTCGGTCAACCAACAGCCTATCGACCAGTTGACAAAATGGGGTCAGCCCTAGGACCCGCTGTACGTATTGACCCTGTTCTGAGTCCGGATCCGGAACGCAGTCCGCCAGTTGAGTATGGGGGATCTATGCACTAGTACACTCTATAGCAGGGATGTTCAATGTCGGTCCTGGAGGGCCGAAACACTTCTGGTTTTCATCCTCTCCTTCTAAGACTTGTGACACCAGGTGAGTGCAAATACAAACCAGGACCGGAATTCAACAACCCTGCTCTACAGGCTGGTTTCCCAGACAACGCCCAGTGCTAGACTAAAAGGCATGTGGAGACTCTCGATTGGAAGTACTTCTTAATCCAATACTAGGCTTAATCTGGGTCAGGGAAACTGGCCATATGAGTGGATCTTTTCTTTTGTGCTACTTCTATGATAACTGAAACATCCCAGAAATGACTGTCATCATCCCCCCAACAGACTATAATAACAGGCTTTTTAAGCTGAGATGGCTGTTGGTATTGTTAAGTACCTCTCAGTTCCAGGGTGGAATTCAGAAAGCAAGGAAGGCCTTCGTCGACCCTGCGGGTCCTGCAGGTGACCTCGGTAGTCCGGGACGGTGAACTCCTACACACACACACACACACACACACACACACACACACAGTAAGCAAATTATAATAACATGTTGGTTTAGACTAGAGCAAGTCGCACAGTGAACAGGGCAGGTCTGCACAGCCACGAGAGACAGCCTGTTGCTAACACATGGCAAGTCAGAGCAACAACACATCTCACCAAAACAACAAATCTATAGCCCAAACCAATCGATTACAATTTTTACAAAATTGTTTAAGATAAAACTACTTGTAGGACCCTATGCTTTTCAGATTAAAATAAAATAAATAATACATTTTTTAAAAGCCCAGCATTGCAGAATCCAGCATGTTAGATTGCAAGGTAATGTGTTTGTGAGGGTGTATAATCAGGCAGAGACATTTATGCCTATGATACAGACACTATCAAAGGGGAAACCTCTCTACTTGATGATGATTATTAACGATCTAAACAAAACTCTTTGTACAGCCACCGCAGAGAAGCAACAAGACACTTGAGGGTGTGGTTGTGCGTCACTGCGGTTATTGGCACAACTGCTACATCAACGCACACGTCCTCAAGCACCTTATTACCTCGGTCAAATGTGACACGAACACCTATTTAATCTATCACACTAGAAATCAAAATTGTTTTTTTTGCTTTCAAGTGAGGACAGTGAATTTATTTAAACGTGTTTTTAAAAAATTGTTAAATGCATCTGTCTCTAAATATCAAATCATTTCTGGGTAACAATTAAGTACCTTGCTGTGATTGTTCTCAGCAAAGAGCAATTTCTCAAGCAAGAATTTAGCTACGACTGTCTGTGCGTAATCTGAGTGGGGAGGGGAAAACTGAAAACGTTCTGTTATTGGCAGAGAGGTTTGGAACTTAATTGGTCTATTAATTAACTAATTTATGATGACACCATGCAGGCTAAAACTCCATCCCACCACAACAGGCAGTCTTTTCCAAAACAGCTCTTACACTAAAAAAGGGCATTATCATAATTTCACATTATTATTCCAACCTCCGTGTGGAAATATATATAAAACACAGGAAAATCACATTTGACGGCACTGGGCTTTTAAAAGGCTTCGATCAGGGAGTTATTAGCATGTCATGCCCTTTTGCTATCAGCACAATGACCTACAAACAAACCTGAGCATGGCAACGCACTTTAAACAGAAAGTTCAGCCCTACCTAGACCAAACATTTCCTAAAAAGAAACTTATTTTTCCCCCCATTGTATGTTAGTACAAAAATAAAAAAATAAAAGTACAATTGACCGCTAATCAAATCAACCTAACAAACATTAAATGACCTTTGTGATGTGTTTTTGGATCATGTTACTATAACTGCAAGAAAACCTAGTGCATCTCAACTTTGTCAGACCAACTGCTAACTAATTAATCTCAAAACAGTTACATAGTGTCTGCACAAAACCACAAAACATAGGCCTTTTACTGTACTCTCCATTTACCCAACCTCAACACATAGGCCTACACACATGCAGAAAGTAAATTCCATGTAAAACTATCAGTCATTGAGGATTATGTTGCATTAAATGTGAAACCAGAGTGAAAGCAGCCTGAGGAATGCACAACACTGAGCAGTGATAACCAAATTGATTTATAGCCATGGAAACTCAGCGCTTTCTGGAGTCTCATCTGACCAGGGGGAAGTGGTGGAGAGAAAAACACAGCATAGCTCTGGTCTGGCTAGAGCCATGCTAAACTTATCTAGAACAGTAAGTTCTGGCATATTCTAGGAGAGATAAAACACTGAAGTGTTCAGAAATACACACACACACACACACACACACACACACACCTCAAATCTTTACAGGCTGCAGCTTTTTGTAGCTCTTTGCCTACCATACAAAAAACATATTTCACACACTGAGTAATTTCCATAATAACCCAATGACCGAAATAAACATGTATTCTCTGATGAAGTCTCAAGGGTCAGACACAACGAGAAATCTGACCTCCGATAGGTACTAAGCACCTCGGCACAGAGTGTTGGCAGTTAACTTTGTTGTTCACATTTGGGATGTTAAAAAGATGCACTACGCAAAAATCGCTCCGCCATTTCCTGGTTGCTAAAATTCTAAGTTCCCCTATTTTCAGTTTGTGACAAAACAAGCAAGCATAGTGTAGAGAATCACAACGGCCATTTTTCCTCCTCCACCTAACTTTACAGTTGGCACTATGCATTCGGGCAGGTAGCGTTCTCCTGGCATCCGCCAAAACCAGATCAGTCCGTCGGACTGCCAGATGGTGAAACATCACTCCAGAGAAGGCGGTCCCACTGCTCCAGAGTCCAATGGCAGCGAACTTTACACCACTTCAGCCAACGCTTGGCATTGCACATGGTGATCTTAGGCTTGTGTGTGGCAGCTCGGACATGGAAACCCATTTCATGACGCTCCCGAAGAACAGTTATTGTGCTGACGTTGCTTCCAGAGGCAGTTTGCAACTCTGTAGAGAGTGTTACAACCGAGGACAGACGATTTCTACGCGCTACGCACTTCAGCTCTCGGCGGTCCCGTTCTGTGAGCTTGTGTAGCCTACCACTTCTCGGCTGAGCCGTTTCCACTGAGCCGTTTCCACTTCACAATAACAGCACTTACAGTTGACCGGAGCAGCTCATCCTATGACGGTGCCACAATGAAAGTCACTGAGCTCTTCAGTAAGGCCATTCTACTGCCAATGTTTGTATGTCTAAGGAGATTGCATGGCTGTGCGCTAAATTTTTTACACCTGTCAGCAACGGGTGTGGCTGAAATAGCTGAATCCACTAATTTGAAGGGGTGTCCACATACTTTTGTATATATAGTGTATTTCAATACACTCGTAAAAACTCCTTGCTTGGTGGGCGAAACAACGAAAACACACCACCTGCTGGAGTGAGACAGATTTGAGGAGTTGGGCCTCTCGTCCTCTCTGATTAGTGATCATTTCATCATTAGGCGATAATCGGTTGATCACTATAACCACATGTGCAATGTAATAATACTAAAGCAGCCAGAATAAAAAACTAACTTCAGAATAACTCTGATCTGTTGTACCTTTTGGCTGTTCAAGCCAGTGCATACTCTCATGCTTTCACAAGATGGCGCCGGAGGAGATGGCTGCCGTTTTACGGCCCTCTAACCAACTGTACTATTATGTGTGTTTTTTCACGATATTTGTAATTTATTCTGGACATAATGTTTCTGCCACCATCTCTTATGACCAAAAAGAGCTTCTGGATATCAGCACAGCGATTACTCACCTCGTATTGGACAAAGATTTTTTCTTCAACGAGTCGAACGCGAAGGATATTCTACAGACACCCCGACAAGGCCCAAATCCCCATCATTAGCATGAGAAAGATACAGCGATATTGTGGACGTAGGTCGGGGTGCCTTGTAAGGACACGATGGTGAGAAAGTAAACGGCCTCTTCCATCAATCCTATTAGCCAACGTTCAATCATTTGAAAATAAATTGGACGACCTAAGATCAAGGTTATCCTACCAACGGGACATTAAAAACTGTAATATCTTATGTTTCACCGAGTCGTGGCTGAACGACGACATGGATAACACACAGCTGGCGGTATATACGCTACATCGGCAGGATAGAACGGCTGACTCCGGTAAGACAAGGGGTGTCGATCTGTGTATATTTGTAAACAACAGCTGGTGCATAAAATATAATACTAAGGAAGTCTCAAGGTTTTGCTCGCCTGAGGTAGAGTATCTCATGATAAGCTGTAGACCACACTATTTACCAAGCGAGTTTTCATCTATATTTTTCGTAGCTGTCTATCTATCACCACAAACCGACGCTGGCACTAAGATTGCTTATGGCCTTATACAGCTCATTGAGTGCAAACGGGAAAACGCTCATCCAGAGGCAGTGCTCCTAGTGGCTGGGGACTTTAATGCAGGGAAACTTAAATCCGTTCTACCTAATTTCTACCAGAATGTTAAATGTGCAACAACAGGAGAAAAAAAAAAAAAACCCTAGACCACCTTTACTCCAAACACAGAGACGCGTACAAAACTCTCCCTCGCCCTCCATTCGGCAAATCATGACCATAACTATATCCTCCTGATTCCTGCTTATAAGCAACAACTAAAGCAGGAAGCACCAGTGACTCGGTTAATAAGGAAGTGGTCAGATGACGCAGATGCTAAGCTACAGGACTGTTTTGCTAGCACAGACCGGAATATGTTCCGGGATCTTCCGATAGCATTGAGGAGTACACCACATCAGTCACTGGCTTCATCAATAAGTGCATCGATGACGTCGTTCCCACAGTGACCGTACATACAGTGCCTTGCAAAAGTATACATCCCCCTTGGAGTTTTTCCTATTTTGTTGCATTACAACCTGTAATTTAAATTGATTTTTATTTGGATTTCATATAAATGGACATACACAATATAGTCCAAATTGGTGAAGTGAAAAAAATTACTTGTTTCAAAAATTTTTTACGGAAAAGTGGTGCGTGCATATGTATTCATCCTCTTTGCTATGAAGCCCCTACATAAGATCTGGTGCAACCAATTACCTTCAGAAGTCACATAATTAGTTACATAAAGTCCACCTGTGTGCAATCTAAGTGTCACATGATCCGTCACATGATCTCAGTATATACAGTGAGGAAAAAAGTATTTGATCCCCTGCTGATTTTGTACGTTTGCCCACTGACAAAGACATGATCAGTCTATAATTTTAAATGGTAGGTTTATTTGAACAGTGAGAGACAGAATAACAACAACAAAATCCAGATAAATGCATGTCAGAAATGTTATAAATTGATTTGCATTTT
The DNA here is from genome assembly GCF_020615455.1 of Coregonus clupeaformis. Classification (NCBI taxonomy): domain Eukaryota; kingdom Metazoa; phylum Chordata; class Actinopteri; order Salmoniformes; family Salmonidae; genus Coregonus; species Coregonus clupeaformis. The sequence goes on along the minus strand of NC_059204.1, from coordinate 20,899,466 downwards.
AATGAGGGATATAAGTATTTGACCCCTCTGCAAAACATGACTTAGTACTTGGTGGCAAAACCCTTGTTGGCAATCACAGAGGTCAGGCGTTTCTTGTAGTTGGCCACCAGGTTTGCACACATCTCAGGAGGGATTTTGTCCCACTCCTCTTTGCAGATCTTCTCTAAGTCATTAAGGTTTCGAGCCTGACGTTTGGCAACTCGAACCTTCAGCTCCCTCCACAGATTTTCTATGGGATTAAGGTCTGGAGACTGGCTAGGCCACTCCAGGACCTTAATGTGCTTCTTCTTGAGCCACTCCTTTGTTGCCTTGGCCGTGTGTTTTGGGTCATTGTCATGCTGGAATACCCATCCACGACCCATTTTCAATGCCCTGGCTGAGGGAAGGAGGGTCTCACCCAAGATTTGACGGTACATGGCCCCGTCCATCGTCCCTTTGATGCGGTGAAGTTGTCCTGTCCCCTTAGCAGAAAAACACCCCCAAAGCATAATGTTTCCACCTCCATGTTTGACGGTGGGGATGGTGTTCTTGGGGTCATAGGCAGCATTCCTCCTCCTCCAAACACGGCGAGTTGAGGGCAAAGAGCTCAATTTTGGTCTCATCTGATCACAACACTTTCACCCAGTTCTCCTCTGAATGATTCAGATGTTCAGACGGGCCTGTATATGTGCTTTCTTGAGCAGGGGGAACTTGCGGGCACTGCAGGATTTCAGTCCTTCACGGCGTAGTGTGTTACCAATTGTTTTCTTTGTGACTATGGTCCCAGCTGCCTTGAGATCATTGCCAAGATCCTCCCGTGTAGTTCTGGGCTGATTCCTCACCGTTCTCATGATCATTGCAACTCCACGAGGTGAGATCTTGCATGGAGCCCCTGGCCGAGGGAGATTTACAGTTATTTTGTGTTTCTTCCATTTGCGAATAATCGCACCAACTGTTGTCACCTTCTCACCAAGCTGCTTGGCGATGGTCTTGTAGCCCATTCCAGCCTTGTGTAGGTCTACAATCTTGTCCCTGACATCCTTGGAGAGCTCTTTGGTCTTGGCCATGGTGGAGAGTTTGGAATCTGATTGATTGATTGCTTCTGTGGACAGGTGTCTTTTATACAGGTAACAAGCTGAGATTAGGAGCACCATTAAATACAGTATTACAAAAATGGAAAGAATGTGGCACCACAACAAACCTGCCAAGAGAGGGCCGCCCACCAAAACTCACGGACCAGGCAAGGAGGGCATTAATCAGAGAGGCAACAAAGAGACCAAAGATAATCCTGAAGGAGCTGCAAAACTCCACAGCGGCGATTGGAGTATCTGTCCATAGGACCACTTTAAGCTGTACACTTCACAGAGCTGGGATTTACGGAAGAGTGGCCAGAAAAAAGCCATTGCTTAAAGAAAAAAACTAAGCAAACACGTATGGTGTTCGCCAAAAGGCATGTGGGAGACTCCCCAAACATATGGAAGAAGGTACTCTGGTCAGATGAGACTAAAATTGAGCTTTTTGGCCATTAATGAAAACGCTATATCTGGCGCAAACCCAACACCTCTCATCACCCCGAGAACCCCATCCCCACAGTGAAGCATGGTGGTGGCAGCATCATGCTGTGGGGATGTTTTTCATCGGCAGGGACTGGGAAACTGGTCAGAATTGAAGGAATGATGGATGGCGCTAAATACAGGGACATTCTTGAAGGAAACCTGTTTCCGTCTTCCAAAGATTTGAGACTGAGACGGAGGTTCACCTTCCAGCAGGACAATGACCCTAAGCATACTACTAACGCAACACTCGAGTGGTTTAAGGGGAAACATTTAAATGTCTTAGAATGGCCTAGTCAAAGCCCAGACCTCAATCCAATGGAGAATCTGTGGTATGACTTAAAGATTGCTGTACACCAGCGGAACCCATCCAACTTGAAGGAGCTGGAGCAGTTTTGCCTTGAAGAATGGGCAAACATCCCAGTGGCTAGATGTGCCAAACTTATAGAGACATACCCCAAGAGACTTGCAGCTGTAATTGCTGCAAAAGGTGGCTCTACAAAGTATTGACTTTGGGGTGGTGAATTGTTATGCACGCTCAAGTAGTTTTTTTGTCTTATTTCTTGTTTGTTTCACACAACAAAACAAAAATTCATCTTCAAAGTGGTAGGCATGTTGTGTAAATCAAATGACACAACCCCCCCAAAAATCAATTTTAATTCCAGGTTGTAAGGCAACAAAATAGGAAAAATGCCAAGGGGGTTGAATACTTTTGCAAGCCACTGTACATACCCCAACCAGAAGCCATGGATTACAGGCAACATGCGCACTGAGCTAAAGGGTAGAGCTGCCGCTTTCAAGGAGCGGGACTCTAACCCGGACGCTTATAAGAAATTCCGCTATGCCCTCAGACGAACCATCAGACAGGCAAAGTGTCAATACAGGACTAAGATTGAATCGTACTACACCGGCTCCGACGCTCGTCGGATGTGGCAGGGCTAGCAAACTATTACAGACTACAAAGGGAAGCACAGCACAGCCGCAAGCTGCCCGGTGAGCTAAAATCACTTCTATGCTCGCTTCGAGGCAATTTGCATACCGCCCCAACAGATCCACAGATGATGCTATCTCTATTGCACTCCACACTGCCCTTTCCCACCTGGACAAGAGGGACACCTACGTGAGAATGGTATTCATTGACAACAGCTCAGTGTTCAACACCATAGTGCCCTCAAAGCTCATCACTAAGCTAAGGACCCTGGGACTAAACACCTCCCTCTGCAACTGGATCCTGGACTTCCTGACAGGCCGCCCCCAGGTGGTAAGGGTAGGTAACAACACATCTGCCACGCTGATCCTCAACACGGGGGCCCCTCAGGGGTGCGTGCTCAGTCCCGTCCTGTACTTCCTGTTCACCCATGACTGCATGGCCAGGCACGACTCCAACACCATCATTAAGTTTGCCGACGACACAACAGTGGTAGGCCTGATCACCGACAACGATGAGACAGCATATAGGGAGGAGATGATTGTGGACTACAGGGAAAAAAAGAGGACTGAGCACGCCCCCATTCTCATCGACAGGGCTGTAGTGGAACAGGTTGAAAGCTTCAAGTTCCTTGGTGTCCACATCACCAACGAACTATCATGGTCTAAACACACCAAGACAGTCGTGAAGAGGGCACGACAAAGCCTATTCCCCCTCAGGAGACTGAAAAGATTTGGCATGGGTCCTCAGATCCTCAAAATGTTATACAGCTGCATCATCGAGAGCATCCTGACTGGTTGCATCACCGCCTGGTATGGCAACTGCTCGGCCTCCGACCACAAGGCACTACAGAGGGTAGTGCGTACGGCCTAGTACTTCACTGGGGCCAAACTTCCTGCCATCCAGGACCTCTATACCAGGCAGTGTCAGAGGAAGGCCCTCAAAATTGTCAAAGACCCCAGCCACCCTAGTCATAGACTGTTCTCTCTGCTACCGCACGGCAAGCGGTACCGGAGCGCCAAGTCCAGGTCCAAAAGGCTTCTTAACAGCTTCTACCCCCAAGCCATAAGACTAAGCTAATTATGGCTACCCAGACTATTTGCATTGTCACCCCCACCCCCTCTTTTACGCTGCTGCTACTCTGTTTATTATACATGCATAGTCACTTTAACTCTACCCACATGTACATATTACTTCAATTACCTTGACTAACCGGTGCCCCCGCACATTGACTCTGTACCGGTACCCCCTGTACATTGCCTCCCTACTGTTATTTAATTTTACTGCTGCTCTTTAATTATTTGCTATTTTTATTTTCTTAAAACTACATTGTTGGTTAAGGGCTTGTAAGTAAGCATTTCACTGTAAGGTCTATAACTGTTGTATTCAGCACATGTGGCAAATAAAATGTGTTTTGAAGAGAAGTCTGCATGATTCCAGAGCAGATCCCGAGGCATGTCTCAGCTTGAAATCTCTATTTTCCCTTATTTTATGGATTCAGCATATGCAATAGTGAATCATTTGCATGGAGAGAAAGAGAGAAATTCTCACCAGCAGTAGATGTAAAAAATAAAAATGAGATTCAGTGCAGTGCAGCGCCACTGCCATCATTAAGAGGCTATGAGAGAGTTATGATGTTTCTCTGAGCTCAGTTTCTTACCTGTTGGTGGCGTGTGTTGCTGAAGGTGTACTGGACAGAGTGTGGTGGGTAGCGGCTCTGCTCGCTGCTGAAGCTGCCCTGTGTAGGGGGATAGCCCGAGCTACTGGACATCCTGGCTCAGGGTTGAGCCGGGCGGGCTGTTGCTGCACTGATCAGGGGCTCTGCTGGAGCATGGCTGGAGACCCAAACCACCTGAGGTAGGACAGATAGATGGACACTAGAGTTGCACGGTATACCGAAACTTCGATACTAGAACATGAAAAACGGTTTGGTACTAGAATGTTACTTTTGGTACTTCTGTCAAATGTGTCTCACAGATCAAGTCTGTATCAGCGCAGCCTACCCCTTATTATAGCGTACACCGTGCCTGCCTACTTACTCATTGCTAGCCTGCACTGGGGGGCTGGTGCATGTTAGCTCCCCACTCAAGCTGCACAGTAGTTAACACACTTTAATAATATGACACGGCATGTAGAAATGTTGAAACTGTTAATTGCTGTTTGCAAAACAGGCTAGAACACTTTACAATGGAAGAAGATACCGGTAGCTTCCAGCTTTGTAGGCTAACTTTCCTTGCTAGCTGACAGCTAAAGATAACATCAATTCACTACCCTAGTACCTTGTTCGTGATGATTTGCTAACCATTATGCTAAATATGCTGATTGAATAACGTTTTTGGTGGCATTCACTTATTCCGTCTCTCACCCAAACATTCTCTATTGCCTCAGCACACTGACTGCCTCGTGAATGACGTAACTTCTGGGAAAAAATTACAAAAGCTACTTCTATGCAAATGTTGTTGATCAGTACAATAAAATATGTCCCAAATGGAAGGGAAATAGATTGTCATCTGTAGCCCGGCGAAATCAGCCAAAACAAGCTCAATAACTCAATTCATGCACAAATCTATTGAATATGCATTGTGGCAGTTGCAGTTTTTCTGCAGCTGAGCTACATCTGAACTGTATTGGATTATGATGCACCATATGAATCAGTTGGTAATGGATTAGGTCAAGTATTATGGTTGACCAAGATTAGTCTCCTCAGAGACTGCCTAGCCTTGTCACTCTCCTTTGAAAATTAAATACTAGGTAAACAAACAAGAGCAAATAAATATTTCCTTATGTACATTGCATTCGGAAAGTATTCAGACCCCTTCACTTTTTCCACATTTACCTTTACGTCATTTAGCAGACGCTCTAATCCAGAGCAATTTACAGTTAGTGAGTGCATACATCATTTTTTATACTGGCCCCCCGTGGGAAACGAACCCACAACCCTGGCATTGCAAACGCCATGCTCTACCAACTGAGCTACATCCCTGCCGGCCATTCCCTCCCCTACCCTGGACGACGCTGGGCCAATTGTGCGCCGCCCCATGGGCTTTTTGTTACGTTACAGCCTTATTCTAAAATGGATTAAATTAATGTTTTGCCTCAATCTACACACCATACCCCAAAACGACAAAGCATAAAAAAAGGTTGACATTTTTGCACATTTATAAAATAAAATAAATGAAATATCACAATTACATAAGTAATCAGACCCTTTCCTCAGTACTTTGTTAAAGTACCTTTGGCAGCGATTACAGCCTAGAGTCTTCTTAGGTATGATGCTACAAGCTTGGCACACCTGTATTTGGGGAGTTTCTCCCATTCTTCTCTGCAGATCCTCTCAAGTTCTGTCAGGTTGGATGGGAAGCGTCGCTGCACAGCTATTTTCAGGTCTCTCCAGAGTTCAAGTCCGGGCTCTGGCTGGGCCACTCAAGGACATTCAGAGACTTGTCCTGAAGCCACTCCTGCATTGTCTTGGCTGTGTGCTTAGGATCGTTGTTCTGTTGGAAGGTGAACCTTCACCCCAGTCTGAGGTCCTGAGCGCTCTGGAGTAGGTTTTCATCAAGGATCTCTTTGTACTTTGCTCCATTCATCTTTCCCTCGATCCTGACTAGTCTTCTAGTCCCTGCCGCTGAAAAACATCCCCACAGCATGATGCTGCCACCACTATGCTTCACCGTAGGGATGGTATTGACCAGGTGATGAGCGGTGCCTGGTTTCCTCCAGACGTGACGCTTGGCATTCAGGCCAAAGTGTTCAATCTTGGTTTCATAAGACCAGATAATCTTGTTTCTCATGGTCTCAGAGTCCTTAGGTGCCTTTTGGCAAACTCCAAGCGGGCTGTCAAGTGCCTTTTACTGAAGAGTGGCTTCCGTCTGGCCACTCTAATGGCTGATTGGTGGAATGCTGCAGAAATGGTTGTCCTTCTGGAAGGTTCTCCCATCTCCACAGAGAAACTCTAGAGCTTTGTCAGAGTGACCATCAGGTCCTTGGTCACCTCCCTGACCAAGGCCCTTCTCCCCCGATTGCTCAGTTTGGCCGGGCGGCCAGCTCTAGGTAGAGCCGTGTTGGTTCCAAACTTCTTCCACCTAAAAATGATGGAGGCCACTGTGTCCTTGGGGACACTGTCAACTGTGGGACCTTATAAAGGGCAGGTGTGTGCTTTTCCAAATCTTGTCCAATCAATTGAATTTACCACAGGTGGACTCCAATCAAGTCCTAGAAACATCTCAAGGATGATCAACGGAAACAGGATTAGGGCTGACCCCAATTAGTCGACTGTTCGGTCATTAAGCTGTTGGTAGACAGATTGTTTTGGTCGAGCAGTAACACACACACACACACACAGTACCAGTCAAAACTTTGGACACACCTAGTCATTCCAATGTTTTTCTTTATTTTTCCTGTTTTCTACATTGTAGAATAATAGTGAAGACATCAAAACTATGAAAAAACACATATGGAATCACGTAGTAATCCAAATAAAAGTGTTAATCAAAGTATATTTTATATTTGAGATTATTCAAAGTAGCCACCCTTTGCCTTGATGACAGCTTTGCACACTTGACATTCTCTCAACCAGCTTCATGAGGTAGTCACCTGGAATGTATTTCAATTAACAGGTGTGCCTACTTAAAAGTTAATTTGTGGAATTGATTTCCTTCTTAATGCGTTTGAGCCAATCAGTTGTGTTGTGACAAGGTTGGGGTGGTATACATTAGATGGCCCCATTTGGTAAAAGACCAAGTCCATATTCTGCCAAGAACAGCTTTACTTTAAAAAGACATTAAGGTCAGTCAATAAGGAACATTAAGGATTTTGAAAGTTTCTTCAAGTGCATTCGCAAAAACCATCAAGCGCTATGAGGAAACTGGCTCTCATGAGGACCGCCACAGGAAAGGAAGACCCAGAGTTACCTCTGCTGCAGAGGATAAGTTAGAGTTAACTGCACCTCAGATTGCAGCCCAAATAAATGCTTCACAGAGTTCAAGTAACAGACACATCTCAACATCAACTGTTCAGAGGAGACTGTTTGAGTCAGGCCTTCATGGTCGAATTGCTGTAAAAAGAAAACACACTACTAAAGGACATCAATAAGAAGAAGAGACTTGCATGGGCCAAGAAACGCGAGCAATGGACATTATACCAGTGGAAATCTGTCAATTGGACTGATGAGTCCAAATTTGAGATTTTTGGTTCGAACCGCTGTGTCTTTGTGAGACGCAGAGTAGGTGAACGGATGCTCCGCATGTGTGGTTCCCACCGTGAAGCATGGAGGAGGTGGTGTGATGGTAGTCACTAGAGATCCTGGTTCGAATCCAGGCACTGTCGTAGCCGGCCGCGACCGGGAGACCCATGGGGCGGCGCACAATTGGCCCAGCGTCGTCCAAGGTAGGGGAGGGAATGGCCGGCAGGGATGTAGCTCAGTTGGTAGAGCATGGCGTTTGCAACGCCAGGGTTGTGGGTTTGATTCCCACGGGGGACCAGTATGAAAATAATAATAATGTATGCACTCACTAACTGTAAGTCGCTCTGGATAAGAGCGTCTGCTAAATGACTAAAATGTAAATGGTATGGGGGTGCTTTGCTGGTGACACTGTCAGTGATTTATTTAGAATTCAAGGCACTTAACCAGCATGGCTACCACAGCATTCTGCAGTGATATGCCATCCCATCTGGTTTGCGCTTAGTGGGACTATCATTTGTTTTTCCACAGGACAATGACCCAAAACACACCTCCAGGCTGTGTAAGGGCTATTTGACCAAGAAGGAGTGTGATGGAGTGCTGCATCAGATGACCTGGCCTCCACAATCACCTGACATCAACCCAATTGAGATGTTTGGGATGAGTCGGACCGCAGAGTGAAGGAAAAGCAGCAAACAAGTGCTCAGCATGTGGGAACTCCTTCAAGACTGTTGGAAAAGCATTCCTCATGAAGCTGGTTGAGAGAATGCCAAGAGTGCGCAAAGGGAGGCTACTTTGAAGAATCTCAAATATATTTAGATTTGTTTAACACTTTTTTGGTTACTACATGATTCCATGTGTTATTTCATAGTTTTGATGTCTTCACTATTATTCTAAAATGTAGAAAATAGTAAAAAGAAAAACCCTGGAATGAGTAGGTGTTTTCAAACTTTTGACTGGTACTGTATATATTTGCGGCCATCTCAGACTAAAATTAAATTTATGCTTGATCCGAAAATGTGGTTGGAGTCTTCATATGAAGGGTGTGACGCAATTGCATAGCCTCCAGAAGCATGCAGAGGCCAAATCGAGCTCCGCACCGCATCGCCATGCGCCTCCTAAATGTTTTAACAATGCGTATGGCTTTGTATAGCTCCGCATTGACATGATTGGTTGACGATAGGTGGGGGCGGTACATCCTGTAGAAAACAAACTCACTTCCTTGACAACAGCTCTGTACTGCTCCGCGAAGCGCAAGTAGTATGAATGCCCTGACTTCTGCGGAGGCCGTATCACCGTAAATTCTGCATGGCCAATACAGGCGTCGGATTGACCATGTGCCCAGATGCACAATGCACTTCTCTCTTCAGAATTCGGTCTCTCCCACCATTTGTGCACATTCATAGTTTCATAACTTAACTGTGTGAACTGTTTGCATTTTATTGTTAGTGTATATCAATTCCCCATTACATACCACCAGTAGTACACTTACCGTTAATTCCTAATCTACAATGTTTGTTACTTTGGTTATGGTAATTTCTGTTAATGCATTCAATATTATTCTTCCAGTCTTCCCGTTATCATTGTCCAAGAGGACATTGTCAGAAGAGTGCACAACCTATGCTACACTTGTGAGAAACAAGTTTTGTTTATTTCATTCCATTTACGAGTTGTCAATTTAGTCATTGTCTTTTGTTTGGAGCGCTCCTGTCAATGTTAAGTAAGGACACGCACGCATAGAAGTAGGCCTATAGGCTACCTGGCCTGTGTGCAAATGTAGGCATATAAAATGTGCCCATTTGGGGATCTGATAGTATTTCTGATTGGCTTAACGCACCACCACTAAAGACCTGTGGAGCTTCTCAAAGTAATGTTTTCTTCACATCAAATAGCAAGCAAAAAAGTGTTTTTACATCCATTGAGAATTACAATAGTTCCTCAAAGTATTTGAAAAATCATTCAATTTCTCTCCCTTTCGATAACCACTCAGCGTGAAAGGGAAACATTTTATGCTCTGATCCAGTGGAACACTTAACAAAATAGGCCTATCTGATTACTTCTTATCAGTGCTTGACTTGGACTGAAATAGGTTCCGGTACTCATTTTGGGTGCTGGTACTGTTTACATTTAGGTGCAGGAGCTCCACAGTACTTTTGAGCTAATATTCTATAAGAGGAACAGGAGCTCAAGCAGTAGAAAATTTGAGGTGCCGGTACTCCTGCTCAAGTCAAGCACTGCTTCTTATCCCTTGCGCAAATAGCCTACAACTGTGTTTGTCCTGAGCTCACTGGCGCAGGAAACTGAGGGCCCAGAATATTTTATACAATGTTGTAAATTCACTAGCGCAAGCTTCGGGCCTGATCAAAGTTAATAGTTGATAAAAAAAATCAAGTTTGTTGCAGATAGGCCATGTGTAGCCAATGTGAGTTATAGGATATTTATTTTTATCAGGATATTTTCTACCTGCAGGCTGCAATGTTTTAATTTGTTGGCTTTATGTAGGATATTTTTACATAGTTGGCAATGGCAACAATAGTTACTTTTTAGGTTTGTATCATTTTCATTTAGATAGAACTTTGATTAACCACATGACAATGATTTTGAGATATGAAGATGTTACTATAAATTAAATTAAACTGTTTCACAAAAATGTGCATACGAAAACCATAACTGGCACACAGATTGGTAAAAATCGTAAGATAAATTGGCATTCCACATGAGAAAGATTGCTGACTCCTCGTGTAGCCTATTACCGGCAACTTCAGGAGAGTAATGGCAGAATCTGCGAAAGCCAGCAGGAGCGGGAGGAGAATAGTTGGGTCAGGTTAAGGTTCTCTTCATTTTAGAATAAGGCTGTAACGTAACAAAATGTGGAAAAAGTGAAGGGGTCTGAATACTTTCTGAATGCACTGTATGTTCATGTTTTTAGTGTTGGACTTAACAAAGTATACAATTTCAATCACATTATAGGTTGCAGTTTTTGTTTTGTGTACCCTATTAAATACCCTAAACTGTACACCGCATATACAGTGAGGGAAAAAAGTATTTGATCCCCTGCTGATTTTGTACGTTTGCCCACTGACAAAGACATGATCAGTCTATAATTTGAATGGTAGGTTTATTTCAACAGTGAGAGACAGAATAACAACAACAAAATCCAGAAAAACGCATGTCAAAAATTTTATGAATTGATTTGCATTTTAATGAGGGAAATAAGTATTTGACCCCTCTGCAAAACATGACTTAGTACTTGGTGGCCAAACCCTTGTTGGCAATCACAGAGGTCAGACGTTTCTTGTAGTTGGCCACCAGGATTGCACACATCTCGGGAGGGATTTTGTCCCACTCCTCTTTACAGATCTTCTCCAAGTCATTAAGGTTTCGAGCCTGACGTTTGGCAACTCGAAACTTCAGCTCCCTCCACAGATTTTCTATGGGATTAAGGTCTGGAGACTGGCTAGGCCACTCCAGGACCTTAATGTGCTTCTTCTTGAGCCACTCCTTTGTTGCCTTGGCCGTGTGTTTTGGGTCATTGTCATGCTGGAATACCCATCCACGACCCATTTTCAATGCCCTGGCTGAGGGAAGGAGGTTCCCACCCAAGATTTGACAGTACATGGCCCCGTCCATCGTCCCTTTGATGCGGTGAAGTTGTCCTGTCCCCTTAGCAGAAAAACACCCCCAAAGCATAATGTTTCCACCTCCATGTTTGACGGTGGGGATGGTGTTCTTGGGGTCATAGGCAGCATTCCTCCTCCTCCAAACACGGCGAGTTGAGTTGATGCCAAAGAGCTCGATTTTGGTATTCTGACCACAACACTTTCACCCAGTTCTCCTCTGAATCATTCAGATGTTAATTGGCATACTTCAGACGGGCCTGTATATGTGCTTTCTTGAGCAGGGGGACCTTGCGGGCGCTGCAGGATTTCAGTCCTTCACGGCGTAGTGTGTTACCAATTGTTTTCTTTGTGACTATGGTCCCAGCTGCCTTGAGATCACTGACAAGATCCTCCCGTGTAGTTCTGGGCTGATTCCTCACCGTTCTCATGATCATTGCAACTCCACGAGGTGAGATCTTGCATGGAGCCCCAGGCCGAGGGAGATTGACAGTTATTTTGTGTTTCATCCATTTGCGAATAATCGCACCAACTGTTGTCACCTTCTCACCAAGCTGCTTGGCGATGGTCTTGTAGCCCATTCCAGCCTTGTGTAGGTCTACAATCTTGTCCCTGACATCCTTGGAGAGCTCTTTGGTCTTGGCCATGGTGGAGAGTTTGGAATCTAATTGATTGATTGCTTCTGTGAACCGGTGTCTTTTATACAGGTAACAAGCTGAGATTAGGAGCACTCCCTTTATGAGTGTGCTCCTAATCTCAGCTCGTTACCTGTATAAAAGACACCTGGGAGTCAGAAATCTTTCTGATTGAGAGGGGGTCAAATACTTATTTCCCTCATTAAAATGCAAATCAATTTATAACATTTTTGACATGCGTTTTTCTGGATTTTTTTGTTGTTATTCTGTCTTTCACTGTTCAAATAAACCTACCATTAAAATTATAGACTGATCATTTCTTTGTCAGTGAGCAAAAGTACAGAATCAGCAGGGGATCAAATACTTTTTTCCCTCACTGTATAGAGTTCTGCTACCCGACCCCGACGGGTCTCGACATTATACGTCAGGTTAGGGCCTGTTTTTTCATCAATAACTAGGGTACGGGCAAGGCTCGGGTATCATTAAACATTTTGAAGCTGAACTATTCTCTCATGTTCTGCTGCGCAGTACAGCTCATATCTGACTAAGATCATAACATGGTGTCAGAAGTGCTTCAACCTCGTCAAAAAAGACAGGAGAGATTATTTCACAGAAAATAATTTGTCTGAGTTTAGAGTGATGAAAAGTAGCTAACAGCTAACTGCTCTCTCATGTCTCTTCATTGAGCAGAGCAGCCCAAGCAGAGCCTTTGCTATGTTTACTCACAGACTCAGACCTGCCATGAGTAGAGAGCATGCAGAGCGTGCAGGGAGTGAGTGACAGACGGAGAGGAGCAGCTAATGGATTTACCTACAGGTTTACCTACAGGGCCTTAAATTTGGCAGATGCATTCGGGCCTGGGTAGGTTAGGGCCTGAACGTCACAGGCATGGGTAGGGCTCAGGCTTAAAATTCATGCCCGTGCAGGGTTCTAATACTGCAGAATGCAGCATAGATACAAGCATCCATCGATGTCCTACATTTATCTGATGATAGCATGAAGTCTGGAAGGGAAGATCTGGCAGTTTAGTAGGAGACTGCTGCAAGGTTGGAGCCCAATGTAAATGTAAACGGAGGGGCTCTCTGGAGCAAACCTCATAAGAGGGCAAACCTCCTCCTTGTCCAATAAAGAGAGCACACTACACACACACCATTTTGAAATGCCATGCTATAATGTAATTTTTTTAACCGCTTACATTTAAGGTCCCTATCTTCCTATAGTTTCAGAGTTACACTGACAAGTGGCAGCCTGTACAGAGTCTGTTTGAGAAGGAAAGCCTGAATGTTGATCTGATGAACATCCGGTCCTCTTAAAATCTAGGATTTGTCAAAAACTTCTGCTACATGGGGTGTCATCCAGGCAGATATGGCGACGACAAGAATGCTAGGAATCCCAAACCTGGCACACTTTTTGCCAGGATTAATCTGTCAGACAAATCATGAACTGTTATGCATCTACAATGCCATGCTGCTTTTCAAAAAAAAAAAAGACAGGTGTATGTTGGAGGGAAGAAAATATTGTGTTGAGTGAGTTTTTCCTTCAAATGCTTAAAATATGCTGCTGAAACGCTATCCAAATTAATACTTGGAATTAACTCTACACACCACCTAGCCTAAGAGGAAACATGGAGACTAAAAAAAAATCTAGTCCTCTCATGGGAATTTCTTAATCTGATTGTAAACCATCTCTGATACAGTTTGGATAGAGGCTACAGAAAACTAATTGCACTAGCCGCGAGTGCAAACAAGGCCCAAAATTCAAGGTGAAGTGGCAGCTTGCCCCAGTGCATTTCTAATGCTTGTTCTGCATGCCCACACAGACAGCACAATAATTATCTTCTGTAAGAAATGTAACAGTTATAAAACCTAAGGCAATGCAACATCACAACAACCAATTAAAGTGTTGAATGAGTCTCTTCCACTTCCCTCAATATCATTTGACATAAAAAGTAACAAATAAAATCATAACCAACTCACAATCAATGAGGAGGACACTGGTTAAGTGTGCACTTTGTAAATAAACGGGATTATTTGAGTCTGTATCTTTAGGCCAGCTTACATTATTGAACTAGTTTACATTCTCCTCAGTAGTGAGTTCTCATCAATACAGAACATCATATCTTATATAACTCATTATCCTTTAATACCAGTTTGTTGACAGGCAGGACCAGATGTTGAATTTCAGCTGCAAGGACAAAACCTACTGTTGAGGCTGAATAAATAACAAGCACATATTGCAACAAACCACACTAAGATCATATTAGCGCAATTTATTGACTAACCATGGATGGTGTCTCCATGAAAGATGCAAATGGTTACTTTTGGGTTTGCTGATGATGTTGGTTATACAGACGTTTACAATAATAGTTACCTATCTAGTTAGCTAACGTTAGCTAGTTTGTAATCACGTTAGTTAGCCTACATGCCATGATTACCTAGCTAGCTTAGCTAGATAGTTTGCAGATACTACTGTATGGCGCGAAACGTTTTACATAAGGTGAAATCAATTATTAATTATGATTGTCTAAACGTATTAAACAAGATTACAGCTGCAAACATTAGTAGCAACTTGACAAATGTAATGCTTTTCGCAGTCTACACCTTCCTCAGGTGTTGTTTGCCTTGTTAGCTTGTATGCTAACTGGGTAAGCTAGCTAACTTACAATATAAATTGTTTGTTGCTGAATTGAAGGATATGTGCGTTTAATTTTAGTTTGAATTTACGAATTAGCATTGATTTTCCATAAATATGTAAAATACAGCATACTTGAACCTTATAAAGTGCATAAAAACATTGGATGCTGCGAAACGACATTGTGTTGATAGCTACAATATTTCACCTTAGAATTCTCAAGCAAGCCGCCATCTTGCAAAGGGAAATTTGCAGCCTCGATATAGTACGCTAAAGTGGCTAACTTGCTAGCAAAACGCAACCCAAAGTTCTGCCCTATTTTAAAAACATGTAACTTCTGTGCACATATGAAGAGATAGACACTCACCTCACATTCGGGAAAAAAATACCCTGTAAGAAGTAAATGTGTTCTTATTGGTCTTATAGGGCAGATGCTTGTAAATCCGCAGTTGACGGACTGTAGACGGTTGTAGGAGACAGAACGCTGCACCACATTTGTCTGTCGATGTCCTGGTAGGATTGTATAAATTGTTATATGGGGGGGAAAAAATCAGTACTTTCATTAATAACATTTGCATATTTTCTCAGTGCTTACTGTGTGTGTTAAAGATAGATTACAACAGTGATTAGACTTTAAATAAATGCTGTCTAAATTAGGCGATTTTTTAAAAGTATTTTTATTTGATATACCAAAGAGGATAAGGTTGTGTAACGTTCAAACCATTCCCACAGGCAAACTAAATATCAATTGTGGCTCCCGCCTGACACAGAACATGCTTGTTGATCCTGATTTATGATTTATCCATAACAAAAATATAAGTAATAATGTGTCCACAGTTTAGATTTTATTTTTTATTTTTTTAATACATTACTTGTCTACAAATGATCGGTTGGTTGTTTACCTAACCTTACACATGCAACAGAAACGGGCAACTTTCAGATGCCTAACTAACGTTATAATTAGAACATTTCTGAATTTCATATCAAATGGATATTCGTTTACTTATGCCAATTTTCTGTGTATTTGTAACTAGATATTATACATGGTCGGGTGTTCAAATGTTATGTTGCGTTCCAGAAACAGGAAATGTAGCAGAATATTTACTTTTGGCGGAACCTTTGGAAAATGAGACTTTGAAAATGCGGAATGTTTATAAGAACGGTAAAGAAAATAGTGCATGTTTTATTTGTAATTTTCGTAGCACTTTTGTCCTACTTTGTTTGGATAAAATGCATTTACTAAAGGCAGAATTCAGCAAAGTCACGTAAACAATTGTTTAAATTTATGTTATGTAGAGACAAGCAATTCAACTCGTCTCAAACAAGCGATTTGTCTGGCGATGTTCGAGCACTCTTTTTAACTGCCCATCCAGATGATGAATGTATGTTCTTTGCACCAGCAATTTTAAGACTCGTGGAACTAAATGTCTCTGTTCATTTAGTGTGTTTATCTCAAGGTGGGTTTACAATAGAAAACAGCTTATGGTTTTGATTTGTTTGAGTAGCCTATGTATTCCTGAACCAGAATCTGGCTTTACAGGAGACATTGATATGGCGAATCTCCTTTAAGCCCAGGAAGCAGCCTTTCAGTTTGCCATGCAACAGCTTTTCAAGCTTAATGTCAAAATACGGGCGTTACTCACCAAAAATTGAGTTTCGATTACTAACTATCGTCATTTACTGCCGTCACGGCCGGTATGTACTTCTAAAAAAAGGTCTAAATAAAAATGTACAAGCAACCAAAAAAATGACTATTTTCCACCTCTAATGAATCGCTCACGTCCCAAGGATCCCGGATAACATTAACATTACTGCTATGCACAGGTCGGAAGTCTACAACATTTTTCGGTGAATGTAACTTTTTTGTGTTAATTCCTTTATATGTCGTTATATAGCCATGTAGCAATGCTTTAAATGACAACATATAAAGTAATTTGGTTTTCTCAAAATAATTACCTAGGCAATTACTACAATCAAGGTGTACAGCGTCGAGAAGAGCTTCTAGGCAGCTGTGCAGTGTTGGGAATACCAGCCTCCAGAGTCACTATACATGACTGCAAGTAAGTTGTCTCTGTCAGCGAGGCTAGCAAGTAGGCAATCTTCAGCACAATTATCAGAACATACTGGCCAACCAGTCCCACACATTCCTTTTAAAAACAGCCATTGATCTAGGTTTAGAAAGTAATCTGCTGTTTTAAATAAGAAGTGCCTGCTTAGCATAAAATCGTTGTTATAAGTAACCTTGTCAGAACAGTCAACCGATGGTCAATTTATTAAGCCTAACCCATAATGTGATTTTTGTCCCCCACGATGAAATCGGGGAGGGGACTGTGGATCTGTCTCTGTCCGTTAGTACGAACTAGTTGCACGCAATATCTCAGATAGCACTGGCCTGATTTTGACAAAACTTGGGTGAATGAGGCATCTTGCCATAGAGATCTGGCATTTACACAATTACACTAATTGGCTAGATGATGGCGCTATAACAGGAGATTGAAAATAACAACTTCGAAAGGTCACGCCCCTCACCCCATCTGACCTAAAGTCATGAAATTCAGAACATAGGTCCCTCTCCTTAGGGACCCATATGGTCCGCATGATGGATTTTCCGCAATTTTGAATTTTGTGAAAAACACTTAAAATGCTACACATCTGGTACCGAATGACCGATCTGCACGACATTTGATAAGTGGCATCTATGGACAAAGGTCTCTCAACACAATATTTTCCAGACTAGTACCTAAAACAACATGACCAATATACATTCACGGGGCGTGGTCTGGCACATTTTGTTACGTTATAGCCATATTCTAAAACTGATTAAGTAGTTTTTTTCCCCTCAACAATCTACACGCAATACCCCATAATGACAAAGTAAAAACAGTTTTTTTCATTTTTTTCACATTTATTAAAAATAAAAAACAACTATCACATTTACATACAGTACCAGTTAAAAGTTTGGACACACCATTCTCTCAACCAGCTTCATGAGGTAGTCACCTGGAATGCTAGAATGAGTTCCCACATATGCTGAGCACTTGGTTACTAGTTTTCATTCACTCTGCGGTCCAACTCATCCCAAACCATCTCAATTGGGTTGAGGTTGGGGGATCTGATGCAGCACTCCATCACTCTCCTTCTTGGTCAAATAGCCGTTACACAGCCTGGAGGTGTGTTTTGGGTCATTGTCCTGTTGAAAAACAAATGATAGTCCCACTAAGAGCAAAACAGATGGGATGGTATATCGCTGCAGAATGCTGTGGTAGCCATGCTGGTTAAGTGTGCCTTGAATTCTAAATAAATCACAGTGTCACCAGCAAAGCACCATCACACCACCACCTCCATGCTTCACGGTGGGAACCACACATGCAGAGATCATCCGTTCACCTACTCTGCGTCTCACAAAGACAAGGCGGGTGGAACCAAAAATCTCAAATTTGGACTCATCAGACCAAAGGACAGATTTCCACCGGTCTATCAAATAAAATTTTATTGGCCACATGCGCCGAATACAACAGGTGCAGACATTACAGTGAAATGCTTACTTACAGCCCTTAACCAACAGTGCATTTATTTTTAATAAAAAAGTAGAATAAAACAACAGTGTTGAGAAAAAAAGAGCAGAAGTAAAATAAAATAACAGTAGGGAGGCTATATATACAGGGGGGTACCGGTGCAGAGTCAATGTACGGGGGCACCGGCTAGTTGAGGTAGTTGAAGTAATATGTAACATTGCTCGTGTTTCTTGGCTCATCCAAGTCTCTTCTTCTTATTGGTGTCCTTAGTAGTGGTTTCTTTGCAGCAATTTGACCATGCAGTCTCCTCTGAACTGTTGACGTTGAGATGTGTCTGTTACTTGAACTCTGTGAAGCATTTATTTGGGCTGCAATCTGAGGTTATTTGCCGATTTCTGAGGCTGGTAACTCTAATGAACTTATCTTCTGCAGCTGAGGTAACTCTGGGTCTTCCTTTCCTGTGGCGGTCCTCATGAGAGCCAGTTTCATCATAGCGCTTGATGGGTTTTGCGACTGCACTTGAAGAAACTTTCAAAGTTCTTGAAATTGTCCGTATTGACCGACCTTCATGTCTTAAAGTAATGATGGACTGTCGTTTCTCTTTGCTTATTTGAGCTGTTCTTGCCATAATATCGACTTGGTCTTTTACCATATAGGGCTATCTTCTGTATACCACCCTTACCTTGTCACAACACAACTGATTGGCTCAAACACATTAAGAAGGAAAGAAATTCCACAAATTAACTTTTAACAAGGCCCACCTGTTAATTGAAATGCATTCCAGGTGACTACCTCATGAAGCTGGTTGAGAGAATGCCAAGAGGGTGCAAAGCTGTTATCAAGTCAAAGGGTGGCTACTTTGAAGAATCTCAAATATAAAATATGTTTTGATTTGTTTAGCACTATTTTGGTTACTACATGATTCCATATGTGTTATTTCATAGTTTTGATGTCTTCACTATTATTCTACAATGTAGAAAATAGTAAAAATAAATAAAACCCTTGAATGAGTAGGTGTGTCCAAAGTTTTGACTGGTACTGTAAGTATTCAGACCCTTTACTCAGTACTTTGTTGAAGCACCATAGGCAGCAATTACAGCCTTGCAGACCTTTGGCATTCTAGTTGTCAATTTGTTGAGGTAATCTAAAGAGATTTCACCCCATGCTTTCTGAAGCACCTCCCACAAGTTGGATTGGCTTGATGGGCACTTCTTACGTACTATACGGTCAAGCTGCTCCCACAACAGCTCAATAGGGTTGAGATCCGGTGACTGTACTGGCCACTCCATTATAGACAGAATACCAGCTGACTGCTTCTTCCCTAAATAGTTATTGCATAGTTTGGAGCTGTACTTTGGGTCATTGTCCTGTTGTAGGAGGAAATTGGCTCCAATCAAGCGCCGTCCACAGGGTATGGCATGGCGTTGCAAAATGGAGTGATAGCCTTCCTTCTTCAAGATCCATTTTACCCTGTACAAATCTCCCACTTTACCACCACCAAAGCACCCCCAGACCATCACATTGCCTCCACCATGCTTGACAGATGGGATCAAGCACTCCTCCAGCATCTTTTCATTTGGTCTGCATCTCACAAATGTTCTTCTTTGTGATCCAAACACCTCAAACTTTGATTTGTCTGTCCATAACACTTTTTTTTCCAATCTTCCTCCGTCCAGTGTCTGTGCTCTTTTGGCCATCTTAATCTTTTCTTTTTATTGGTCAGTCTGAGATATGGCCCTTTCTTTGCAACTCTGCCTAGAAGGTCAGCATCCCGGAGTCGCCTCTTCACTGTTGACATTGAGACTGGTGTTTTGCGGGTACTATTTAATGAAGCTGCCAGTTGAGCACCTGTGAGGCATCTGTTTCTCAAACTAGACACTAATGTATTTGTCCTCTTGCTCAGTTGTGCACCGGGGCCTCCCACTCCTCTTTCTATTCTGGTTAGAGACAAATCAGCCGTTTCCAGCTACAATAGCCATTTACAACATTAACAATGTCTACACTGTATTTCTGATCAATTTGATGTTATTTTAATGGACAAAACATTTCCCTTAAAAAAAAAAAAGATATTTATTTTCAGGTCTCTCCAGAGATGTTTGATCGGGTTCAAGTCCGGACTCTGGCTGGGCCACTCAAGGACATTCATAGACTTGTCCCAAAGCGTTGTCTTGGCTGTGTGCTTAGGGTCGTTGTCCTGTTGGAAGGTGAAACTTCGCCCCAGTCTGAGGTCTTGAGCGCTCTGGAGCAGGTTTTCATCAAGGGTCTCTCTGTGCTTTGCTCCGTTCATCTTTCCCTTGATCCTGACTAGTCTCCCAGTCCCTGCCGCTAAAAAACATCTCCCCAGCATGATACTACCAACCAGGCAAGTCATTCCAATCAATTGAATTGACCAGAGGTGGACGCCAATCAAGTTGGAGAAACATTTCAAGGATGATCAATGGAAACAGGGTGCACCTGAGCTCAATTTCTAGTCTCATAGCAAAGGTTCTGAATACTTATGTAAATAAGATATTTCTGTTTTTTATTTGTAATACATTTGCTAAAATGTCTAAATATTTTTTCACTTTGTCATTATGGGGTATTGTGTGTAGATTGATGAGGATTTGTTTTATTTAATCCATTTTAGAATAAAGCTGTAACATAACAAAATGTGGAAAAAGTCGAGGGGTTTGAATACTTTCTGAATGCACAGTAAATCAGTCAAGTGTATTCGTATTGTAACAAAATGTAGTACACATGTTGCAAACATTGTCAAGACTCAACATTTGCAAGAACATTCATATAGACTTCACGGTGGCGCTATAATGGACACATGTTTATATCACTTGATCTGTTTAGCTCAGAGTTATGAAATTTGGTGCATATGCTCAGGGATATGAGTCTAGCTAACCCACGCGATATCTCAGACACCACTGGCCTGATTTTGACTAAACTTGGGTGAATGGTGCGTCTTGCCATAGACGAGTTGTTTACTGTTGCCTTGTTTTAAATTAGGGGCTGATGGTGAAAAGTAAAAACAAACATGAAGAAACAGTGTGTGGTGCAGTGCACTACCCCCAGCCAGCCCAGGACCCTGAACCCAGCATGCCTGCCCATTAGCAGCACATCAAGCTCTGCCTGGCCCCTCCACCTCCCCCAGTGTCTGTCAGAACAAACAGTGAGCCAGCCACAAATCAAACTCCTCCTTTCTTACCATAACAGAGCCTAGTCAGCCTGGCCTGATATATTGGCCTACTCTGTCACTAGGGGCCATAAACGCTTAGACCCCAGAGGCTTTGAGAGGTCTGCCCCTGTTGGACATTCTCTCTCTGCCCTCTGAAATCGCACCAGGTCTGCAACATGATATGATATTTTGGCCACACATTCTTTCAGGAATTGTTGAGACTAATTGGTGAATATTAGGACTTGATTGTGAGGGACTTAGACCTAAGTGATCATGAGGCATCAAAGCCGAACAAACTGCATACTATTAAGAAATGCTATAGATGGAAGGAAAGTAGTGTAGAAGCTGTGATGTCACGAGAGGCTGTGTCCTGGAGGGACGTTACATCCCCCTGAGATGGCTGCAAACCCAGACAGCTATGGCTCCATCTGCTGGTATGGTCGGGAACTCCACCCCTCTATGGCCAATCTTCCCACGCAGCTGAAACAGATCAGGAGCTGATGAGCTGGAGGTTTTTGAAGGGAAGAGACACACTGAGAGTGAGTGGGTGGGTTGTGAAGTAACACAGTCTCCAACCTGGGCTCTCTGGAGGACAAGAGTGCTGCATGTCCACTTCCATGAGGAATATAAGGATTTGGAGATACTTACCTTTGGGAAATACTCACCTTTGGATATATGCACCTGTGGAAATACGTGTGGGACATTTGGAAGGACGTTTTGCTGGGTTGGCCACTAGCTGCAACGTGGAATACAGTAAGACTGGGGAAAAGTTATTTGAGCGAGGGAGAGGTATGATTTTGGATGTGGAAGAGACATCCCTGAACTGTTAACCCTTAAAGAGCCACAAGAGAACAGAATTGTGTTATACTTTCGTTAGTTTCCCAAGACCTTTAATAAAATCCTTGTTTTGATTGAACCTGGTCTCCTTGCACTACTTGAGCAATCCCGCTGAAAGCTGTGTAGCCTCTCGTGACGTCACAGATGGTGGAGAATACGGGCACGCTCAAGCGTTAATAGTGCATGGCAGAGGAGGATACCGAAGGTTTGATCACCCAGTTTTCCAAGTTGGCCGTAGGCTCCCCGCCGACTGAAATGGAGGACATATTGAAAGCCCTTGTTGCTGGCCAGCACGCCCAGATGCAAGCAAACGTGGCTCTCTTGGAGGAGCAAAAGAAAGCCAACCTTCTGAAGGCAGAGGAATTGCAGTTGCAGAGACAGAGGGTGGTCCAAAATACCCGCCCAATAAAGGCAAGTGACTTTATATCTAAGATGGGAGCTACCGATGACATTGAGGCATACCTGCATGCATTTGAGGCCACGGCCACTAGGGAAGCCTGGCCCAAGCAACAGTGGGTTGGTCTGTTAGCCCCCTTTCTAACCGGGGAAGCGCTGAATGCTGTCCGGGACCTGGGCCCTGACCAGGTTACTGACTATGATGCCCTGAAGTCTGAGATCCTCAGCAGATATGGACTCACAAAATTTGGTATGGCCCAGCGCTTTCACAGTTGGACCTTCCAACCAGACCAACCTCCTCGGCGCAGATGCATGAACTTGTCCGAATCGCAAGGAAATGGCTGGATCCGCAGAGGAATACAGCAGCGGCGGTGGTGGAGGCCGTTGTGGTGGATCGTTACCTCACGCGCCCTGCCTTATGAGGCAAAACGGTTCATCAGTCAACAGGCCTTGACCACGGCTGATCTGACCGTGGAAGCTGTGGAAAAGTACCAGGCCACAGCGGAGATGCTGAATGCTTCCCGAAAAGACCCCAGGAGTGCGGCCCCACCACAAATGGGAAGAACCCGTCCAAAGGACCCCAAGGTCTCGAACCCAGCCACGTCAGGACTTATCCCGGCTCCAGGGGGAGCCAGAAACCAGGCGGGTCCAAGAAGAGTACACCAGGAGGGGGAAACACGACAGTGTTACCGGTGTGGGGAGATGGGACATATCTCCTGGCAGTGTGGGAAACCAGCCGATGAACCTATGCCCACTGCGGAGTCCTCCAGCTCAGCACCCACACACCGTTTTGCCTCGCTCTTGGGAGTCGTAGATGGCGGCCCAGATCGACCCCCCACCTGCCTGGTAACTGTGAATCACCATGATGTGGAGGCCTTACTGGATTCTGGTAGCCGGGCCACCCTGGTGCGTAAGGATTTGGTGGGCCCAACGTGTCTGACCCCGGGGAAAGTCCTCCCAGTTTCCTGTGTCCATGGGGACACCAGAGAATACCCCCATTACTGAACTTACAATGACCAGCACACGGGGAACCATACACACGACGGCGGGGGTGGTTGATTCCCTCCCCGTCCCTGTCCTAATTGGACGAGACTGCCCAGCCTTTTACCCACTCTGGAGAGAGTCTCAGGAGAGGAAACCCCGAGTACCTCGGAAACGGAGAGGCAAGACTCATCCTGGGAAGGCTCCGGTGCAATCCTCCGAATTACTCACTCCCGCCCGGGCTCTGATAGGGATGGCAGGTGCCCAGACCGACACAGAGACGGAGCTACAGAATCTGGACAAAGAACTGTCTGGTCTGAAGGGGACCGCTGAGAGGTATCGTTTGTTAAAGCAACAGTTAGACATGAAGACAGAAGAGTTAGATATCCTCCAGGCTAAACTCCAACAGAGCTCCTTCCGTAAGCAACAGGAGGAGCTGGAGAGGCTGCGCAGGACCATCGAGGAGTGTGAGGAGACCCTGCGCAGTAGTAAGGAGGTCCAGAAGAAGGCAGAGGAGAAGTACAAGGTGTTGGAGAACAAGATGAAGAATGCGGAGGCAGAGAGAGAGAAGGAACTGAAAGCTGCTCAACAGAAGCTAAACTCTGCTAAAACCAAGGCTGATGCGTTCAGTAAGAAACTCAAGGAGAGACAACAGGAGGCTGAGTCCCTGGTCCTAGAGGTGGAGGAGTTGAAGAGAGAGCAGGCTGGCAAGCACCACGGCAATGCGGACGCCCTCTCCCGGCGTGATGCCTTCTTCGCTGCCTTTACCCCGACGAGGACGTCGGTCCCGAGGAGGGGGATGTGTGATGTCACGAGAGGCTGTGTCCTGGAGGGACGTTACATCCCCCTGAGATGGCTGCAAACCCAGACAGCTATGGCTCCATCTGCTGGTATGGTCGGGAACTCCACCCCTCTATGGCCAATCTTCCCACGCAGCTGAAACAGATCAGGAGCTGATGAGCTGGAGGTTTTTGAAGGGAAGAGACACACTGAGAGTGAGTGGGTGGGTTGTGAAGTAACACAGTCTCCAACCTGGGCTCTCTGGAGGACAAGAGTGCTGCATGTCCACTTCCATGAGGAATATAAGGATTTGGAGATACTTACCTTTGGGAAATACTCACCTTTGGATATATGCACCTGTGGAAATACGTGTGGGACATTTGGAAGGACGTTTTGCTGGGTTGGCCACTAGCTGCAACGTGGAATACAGTAAGACTGGGGAAAAGTTATTTGAGCGAGGGAGAGGTATGATTTTGGATGTGGAAGAGACATCCCTGAACTGTTAACCCTTAAAGAGCCACAAGAGAACAGAATTGTGTTATACTTTCGTTAGTTTCCCAAGACCTTTAATAAAATCCTTGTTTTGATTGAACCTGGTCTCCTTGCACTACTTGAGCAATCCCGCTGAAAGCTGTGTAGCCTCTCGTGACGTCACAAAGCCTACCAAAAAACTATTGGGCAACAACAAATCTAATCTCAGACAACTTCTTGGACAAAACTTTTCACTGCAATAGTGAAGGTGTAAACTTGGCAGTAGAAAGCCAAACTGTAATGTTGACCTTTTCACCCTCCCTATCAAATATAAAAATGTGAAGCAGACAACCTAAGAAAATAAACAATAATGACAAATGGTTTGATGAAGAATGCAAAACCCTAAGAAAGAAATTGAGAAACATATCCAACCAAAAACACAGAAATCCAAAAAGCCAAAAAGAATACAGAAATACACTAAGAAAAAACAAATAACAGCTGATGAGAAATCATCTCAATGTAATTGAATAATCTATAGAATCTAACCACTTATGGGAAAATTGGAACACACTAAACAAACAACAACACAGAGAGCCACCTATCCAAAATGGAGCTGTATGGATAAATCACTTCTCAAATATTGTTGGCTCTATAACAAAGAACAAACAGCAAAAACATAAACATGATCAACTACAAATCTTAGAATCAGCTATTAAAGATGACCAGTCCAAAACCCACTGTATTCTCCAATTACATTTAATGAACTACAGGACAAAATACAAACCCTCCAACCCAGGACGGTGGTGTTGATGGTATCCTAAATGAAATGATAAAACATACAGACCACAAATTCCAATTGGCTATACTTAAACTCTTTAACATCATCCTCAGCTCTGGCATCTTCCCCAATATTTGGAACCAAGGACTGATCACCCCACAAATTTGACCCCAATAATTACAGTGGAATCTGCGTCAACAGGAATTTGGGAAAAATCATCAACAGCAGGCTCCAACATTTCCTCAGTGAAAACAATGTCCTGAGCAAATGTCGAATTGGCTTCTTACCAAAATACTGTAAGATAGACCACGTATACACCCTGCACACTCTTATTGAAAAGCAAAGAAAACAAAAGCAGTCTTCTAATGCTTTGTTGATTTCAAAAAAGCTTCTGACTCAATTTTGCATGAGGGTCTGCTATACAAATTGATGGAAAGCGGTGTTGGGGGAAAAACATATGACATTATAAAATCAATGTACACACAAAAATGGCAATAAACACAGAGATTTCTTTCCTCAGGGCCGTGCAGCTTGAGCCTCACCCTCTTCAACATATGCTGTATATAAATTAATTGGCGAGGGCACTAAAACAGCCTTCAGCACCTGGCCTCACCCTACTGGACTCAGAAACCAAATGTCTACTGTTTGCAGATGATCTGGTGCTTCTGTCCCCAACCAAGGAGGGCCTACAGCAGCACCTAGATCTTCTGCACAGATTCTGTCAGACTTGGGCCCTGACAGTGAATCTCAGTAAGACAAAAATAATTGTGTTCCAAAAAAGGTCCAGTAGCCAGGACAACAAATACAAATTATATCTAGACACCGTTGCCCTAGAGCACACACATAATTATACCTAACTCAGCCTAAACATCAACACCACAGGTAACTTCCACAAGGCTGTGAGCTATCTAAGAGACAAAGCAAGAATGGCCTTCTACGCCATCAAAAGGAACAAAAAACGTTATGTCCCAATTAGGATCTGGCTAAAAATACTTGAATCATTGCCCTCTATGGTTGTGAGGTCTGGGGTCCACTCATCAACCAATAATTCACAAAATGGGAAAAACACCCAATTGAAACTCTGCATGTAGAATTCTGCAAAAATATACTTAGTTTACTATGTAAAACCCCAAACAATGCATGCAGAGCAGAATTAGGACTATACCCGCTAGTTATCAAAATCCAGAAAAGAGCTGTTAAATTCTACAACCACCTAAAAGGAAGCGATGCCCACACATTCCACCAGAAAACCCTCACCTACAGAGAGATGAACCTAGAGAAGAGTCCCCTCAGCCAGCTGGTTCTGGTGCTCTGTTCACAAACGCAAACAGAGCCCCAGGACAGCAACACAATCAGACCCAACCAAATTATGAGAAAGCAAAAAGATAACTATTTGACACACTGGAAAGAATCAACCAAAAAACGGAGCAAATTGGAATGCTTTCTGGCCCTAAACATAGAGTAAGTGCACAGTGGCAGAATACCTGACCACTATGACTGATTCAAAATTAAGAAAATGTACAGACTCAGTGAGCATAGCCTTGCTATTGAGAGAGGTCGCCATGGGCAGAACTGGGTCTCGAGAGAAGACAGGCTATGTCCCCACTGCCCACAAAATGAGGTGGAAACTGAGCTGCGCTTCCTAACCTCCTGCCAAATGTATGACCACATTAGAGATACATATTTCACACAGCTCCACAAAGAATTTGAAAACAAATCAAACATTGACAAAACTCCCATATCTGCCATGTGCAATCACAGCAGCAAGATTTGTGGCCTGTAGCCATGAGAAAATGGTAACCAGTGGAGCACAAACAAGTAAACAACTATGTAAATACCACCAACATCTATCTGTTATTAATCTTCCCCTACTATTTGTACTACAGTATAACCAGTTGCACATGGCTAAAATCCTGATAATATAACACTTGAAATGTCTATCTCTTTTAAACCTTTTTGGGTGCAATATTTCCTGTTAAATTCTAATAGTTTTTTGTTGATGTTGTTTTGTCTTCTCACTTTTGTTTGTTTATTTTACTTGCTTTGACATGTAAACACGTTTCCCATGCCAATAAATCCATGTAATTGAGAGAGAGAGAGAGAGAGAGAGAGAGAGAGAGAGAGAGAGAGAGAGAGAGAGAGAGAGAGAGAGAGAGAGAGACAGAGACAGAGACAGAGAAGGTGGAGCAGTGGAGGCTGCTGAGGGAAGGATGGCTCATAATAATGGCTGGAATGGAGTGAATGGAATGGTATCAAACACATTGTGTTTGATACCATTCCATTCACTCTATTCCGGCCATTATTATGAGCTGTCCTCCCCTCAGCAGCATCCACTGAGGTGGAGGTAGGGGTGGTGATCTTGAAGAGTAGTTTAGGGGGTGTGTCCTTTAGGCACCAAGAAACACAGAAGGGGGAAGCCACTAGTACAAGGTGGGGTCATAGCATAGGATGGGTGTAGTGTAGAGTTCAGCACACATACTCACACACAACGTTGACTCAGATCAAAGTTCATCCATGTCTCTGTGTGCACAAGATGATAAAATGGAGAGGGGGGGGTGTGAGGGGGTTATGAAACGCCAACAATGTACTGTGGGGCAGACAATCTGGGCACGCTACCATCTTATTACTGCCAGTTCCAGGTCAGGTTCACATGACACTCCTGTCCTGGCGAGCCACTGTGTAATCTCACGCGGCAGACAGACCTGATGTTCTGTTCTGAGAACCTCCATCATTTCCTGCTACAGCCACTGGGGATTGTGAAAGTGAAAGGTATCCTACTATTTGTTTCCACCTTTT
This sequence comes from Coregonus clupeaformis, assembly GCF_020615455.1. Lineage (NCBI taxonomy): Eukaryota > Metazoa > Chordata > Actinopteri > Salmoniformes > Salmonidae > Coregonus > Coregonus clupeaformis. The sequence continues at coordinate 20,871,227 of NC_059204.1, read as the reverse complement.
AACCCTCCACTTTTCCCCCATAATGTGAGCACAACTCCACAACTTTTGAACACAACTCCTACCCCGTGACTCTGGAATAATTTCATTCTGATGTGGCTCATGCAATGGAACGTATGTTTTGTAATGTCAGTTGAGTTTAATCAACAAATCACAGCACATATTGATGGGTACACTTGCTTTTACTTCTTGCTATGCTCCTCGCAATGGAGATTCCCTAAAAAAACACACCACTTCGATACCGCTATGACCGGAAGTGACTTTTTCGTAGCAGGTTAGGAGAACTTAAGCAGCAGGTTAGGAGAATCAACGGAGCAGGTTGGGAAAAGTAGGTTAAGGTTAGGAAAATACTCTCTTAACCTGCTACGAAAAGTCACTTCTGGTCGTAGCTGTATCGAAGTGGTGTGTTTTTAGGGAGTCCCCCTCTCAATGGCCACCAGTCCACCCATTATGCCATCATTGACTTGAATTTGGATGCATGTTCTACTCATTCTATTTCTATGGTAGCACATGCAGTCAGGAGAGGAGGAGAAGACAAAATGTGTCTTAAAAATTGTGCGGAAAGTATTCAGACCCCTTCGCTTTTTCCAACTTGTGTTACGTTACAGCCTTATTCTAAAATGGATTAAATAGTTTTTTTCCCTCCTCATCAATCAACACACAATACCCCATAATATCCCACTGGCTATAGGGTGAATGCACCAATTTGTAAGTCGCTCTGGATAAGAGCGTCTGCTAAATGACGTAAATGTAAATGTAAATGTAATTTCACCATGAGGCCAATGGTGACTTTAAAACAGTTACAGAGTTTATGGCTGTGATAGGAAAAACTGATGATGGATCAACAACATTGTAGTTACTCCACAATACTAACCTAATTGACAGAGTGAAAGAAGGAAGCCAGTACAGAATACAAATATTCCAAAACATGCATCCTGTTTGCAACAAGGCACTAAAGTAACTTTTTGTCCTGAATAGAAAGAGTTATGTTTGGGGCAAATCCAATTACAGAGTACCACTCTCCATATTTTCAAGCATAGTGGTGGCTGCATCATGTTATAGGTATGCTTGCAATCGTTAGGGACTGGGGAGTCTTTCAGGATAAGAAAGAAACGGAATGGAGCTAAGCACAGGCAAAGTCCTATTTTATTTTGTTTTATTTAACCTTTATTTAACTAGGCAAGTCAGTTAAGAACAAATTCTTATTTACAATGACGGCCTACCAAAAGTCAAAAGGCCTCCTGCAGGGACGGGGGCAAAAATAAAATAAAGGTCAAAACACACATCACGACAAGAGAGACACCACAACACTACATAAAAAAAAAATAATAATAATTGTAAAGTGGTTATCCCACTGGCTATAAGGTGAATGCACCTATTTGTAAGTCGCTCTGGATAAGAGCGTCTGCTAAATGACGTAAATGTAAATGTAAATGTAAATAATGACAAAGCAAAAACAGGTTTTTAGAAATTTGAGCAAATGTATTAAAAATAAAAAACTGATATCACATTTACATAAGTATTACTCAGTATTTTGTTGAAGCACGTTAGGCAGCGATAAGCGATTACAGCCTCGAGTCTTCTTGGGTATGATGCTACAAGCGGTGGGGTTATGGTATGGGAAGGCATACGCTATGGACAACTAACACAATTGCATTTTATCGTTGGCAATTTGAATGCACAGAGATACCGTGACGAGATCCTGAGGCCCATTGTCGTGCCATTCATCCGCTGCCATCGCTGTCAGCATGATAATGCACAGCCCCATGTCTCAAGGATCTGTACACAATTCCTGGAAGCTGAAAATGTCCAAGTTCTTCCATGGCCTGCATACTCAGCAGACATGTCACCCATTGAGCATGTTTGGGATGCGACAGCGTGTTCCAGTTCCCGCCATATCCAGCAACTTCGCACAGCCATTGAAGAGGAGTGGGAGAACATTCCACAGGCCACAATCAACAGCCTGATCAACTCTATGCGAAGGAGATGTGTCGCACTGCATGAGGCAAATGGTGGTCACACCAGATACTGAATGGTTTTCTGATCCACACCCCTACCTTTTTTTTAAATGGTATCTGTGACCAACAGATGCATATCTGTATTCCCAGTCAGGTGAAATACATAGATTAGGGCCTAATGAATTTATTTCAATTGACTGATTTCCTTATATGAACTGTAACTCAGTAATTGTTGACATTAAAAGGTTAACAAATTTAATAAAAGCAATTATTAAACCTGTTTGTAAGCTTAAATTATATCAAACTCAACCGTGTATTTTTTCCAGGGATGAAGACATGGATGTCTCATGGTACAGTGGGGTATGCAAAATAGGTCAACTTTGAGAACCTCTATCTCCTGAATGTTTTGTCATTCAGGTCCAAAAAGTCACTTTCTGACGCTTCTTCCATGGGCAAACATGTATGGAAAGTTTTGTTCAAATCAAAAGGGATGCTGTCAAAAAGTGATTTAATTAATATGGTTTACCCAGTCTCTAGAGCCAAGTGCCTTCAGAAAGTATTCATACCCCTTGACTTATTCCACATTTTGTTGTGTTACAGCCTGAATTCAAAATGGATTATATGTATTTTTTCTCTCACCCATCTACACACATTACCCCATAATGACAAAGTGAAAACATTTTTGGGGGACATTTTTGCACATTTATTCAAAATGAAATACAGAAATATCTCATTTACGTAAGTATTGACACCCATGAGTCAATACTTTGTAGAAGCACCTTTGGCAGCGATTACAGTTGTGAGTCTTTCTTGGTAAGTCTCTAAGAGCTTTCCACACCTGGATTTTTCAAAATTTGCCCATTATTCTTTTCAACATTTTTCACACTCTGTTAACTTGGTATTTGATCATTGCTTGACAACCATTTTCAGGTCTTGCCATAGATTTTCAAGTAGATTTAAGTCTAAACTGTAACATTCACTCAGAAACATTCACTGTCTTCTTGGTAAGCAACTCCAGTGTAGATTTGGCCTTGTGTTTTATGTTATTGTCCTGCTGAAAGGTGAATTCATCTCCCAGTGTGGTAGAAAGCATACTGAACCAGGTTTTTCTGTGAATACTTTCTGAAGGCACTGTAGTTCAGCATAACGTCTAAAATCAGGCATTAGCACCCAAAAAAATTACTTGGGCCCCTGCACCATCATGTGATGCATGCATATCCTAAGTGGAGCATGCTGTTCTTTTCTCTATTTTTATATTCTATCTATCGCTCTCTCTCTCGTCAGTCAGTGTTCTGCCTCTCTTCTAGACAGTCAGTCAGTCGTACTGGTGGCTGGCTGTCTGGCCCTCGTCCTCATCAGACCTTAATGCCAGCTGAATAGGACAGCTGTGTTGACAGTCTCTGTGCAGGGCCCCAGTGCATCACGGGGCATGGCCTTTGTGATCAGCCCTTATCTGAGCATGCTCCACTGCCTCTCCACTTGCACTGGCGCGACCTCCGTTCACCCCCTGCACAACATGAGAGGGAGAGAACTTGTCGGTCGGCGCATTGGCATGGAGCAGACTGTACTGTAGTCTTCCCTCTGACTGAGTACAGCAGCAACTTCATAGATGCATCCAAAATGGCACCCTATTCCCAATATAGTGCACTACTTTTGACAATAATAATAAATAATAAATAATATGCCATTTAGCAGACGCTTTTATCCAAAGCGACTTACCAGTCACGCGTGCATAAATGTTTGTGTATGGGTGGTCCCGGGGATCGAACCCACTACCTTGGCGTTACAAGCGCCATGCTCTACCAGCTGAGCTACAGAGGACCACCTATGGGCATTGGTCAAAAGTAGTGCACGATATATGGAATGGGGAGCCATTTGAGACACAGCCCACCTCACTGCTTTATAACTTCTGCAGAGGTTACTAACTTCAGTGGCCTCATCACAGCCTCATTTGGACCTGAGTGTCGCTCCACAAATTAAAATACGTTTTGTGTTTATGTTGATCTGTCCACTGCACCAAGTAGATACAGTATTTCCTAAGGAAGATGACCCTGACCCTGATAGTTTGGTAGGATATAAGTGTCATAGCCAACTTGTTGTTTTGGTATCCAGTAAGAGTAAAGAGAGGGCAGGAGTCACTCAGAGTAGAGTCACCAAGTATCATCCTACCCCACGGTGTTGGCCCTGGCATTGACCCCTCACTGTGTTCCCATATCAGCCACTCAACACACTGTCCTGTCCTGGCCTCCTGTTAATGCAATCACAGCAACACATGGGGGAGTATAGTAGAGGGCAATTCCATGGTGTTAGAGTAAGAAAAATCAATGATTGCAAAGTTAAATAAACCAACAACTATATGCACATGGGCTACTTTTAGCAATTTCCACAGATAATTTTTTTTTTAAAGCACATTTACCTGAAAAACAGTCCAAATGCAAAGTTTGGTAACAGAATGACAGTTTGTGCCGTTTGTGCAGTCATTCTGTTACCAAACTTTGTTCTTCAAGTAAATGTGTTTTTGTAAAATGTTCTGTGGATAATGTTAAAAGTAGTCCTTGTGCATAGTTGTATGGTTTGTTTAACTTTGCAATCATTGGTTTTTGTTTGACATACATTTTAAAGTGAAAAATCTCAGTCTCAGTGTCACTCTCTTACCATGGAATTGCCCTAGAGTAAAAAATGGTCTGTTGATGGTTGAAACGCTTCATCATCTCAAGGGCACACTTGTCCATTTTGGATGGGGGAAATAAAGTGATATGATGGAGCTCAGCTTATAGTAAATAATGTGTGCGTATATTGAGAAGAAGAGGTGTTTTTGCATAGCAGCCCTTATCTGACTGAACACTGTATTTGCTACAGCTGTTTTAAGGTTAAATACATGTAGGCCTATAAGGGTACAAATAAAACATTGTAGAAATATTGAAAGTAAAATCACAGCCAATCATCCCCTCTGTAAAAGATAACATTTAACAAAACACATTGTGTAACACAATTTAGACTACACTAGACTTCCCACGGTTCCTAAGTAAATATATTCAATATTGCAGTGTTTTCTTTTATATAAGACATTTTGTGTGTCATGTAAGGTCAGTGTGCCGTGAAGGAGTCAACCAACCAGTGGTGGTTCTCAGCATTGTCCCAGCATGCCCTATAAACCTGACAGTGGGGACAGGAGCTCGAACTTGCGTGGCTGTTTCCTAGGCCTCTGGCTGGCCCATGTGACCAGACTAAACAAGCCAGTGCCCTCTAGTCTACTGGACCAAAGTTCAACCACTCCATCCAAATGCCTGCAAGCAATTAGACATCCACATGCAAAGCTGCAGGAGGGGGGCTAGGGAAGGGGAGGGGGAGGTTACTCTAGGGCGTTTGGCACTGTTGCCATAGCAAAGCCGACACTCACTCTGCTGCCTGCATCCCGCTTTAAGAAAGGTCAGGTAGATCATCTGTCTTTTGTTCAATTTTCTTTTTTTCCCCTCTCCTTGTCCTCTTCTGCTCAGCTACGGTTGCCTGGGTAAAAACGGAATCGTAATTTTCTTTTACAGGCTTGTGGAAGAAGAACAGAAAGTTACAGTTGCACTTCAAAGCAACATTTTACAAAAATAAACAATAGCTGTTCGCTGTGAAGGGTATGAAGGATTAAAGTTGATGATGTGTTTTGGTGTTATTTGCATGTCTTGTTAATGGAGATGTGGACGTGAAGCCGAACGTTCTTGTTCGACGTCTCACGCCTTTGCAACCATAGGACATTTCTAATTTTATATCACGCTTTACTTTTTTCCACATTGTGCCTCCATGCATACTAACCTAATGACCATTTACCAATGCTTTGGACCAAAGTCCAAAAAATAAGACAACATGGAGCATATAACCATAATTAGGAATCATCATAATGCTGTAGGAGTGCAGACTACTTCAACCCCAATACTCCCCCCTCCCAGAACACCCTTCATGCACCCAGCCCCCACCCCTGTGACGCAGCACCCCTCAGGCCTGACCCCATAGCACAGGCAGGCATTTGATTTGTTTCCTGATCCATCAGCCCCTCCACAGGAACAACTGTCCTGCCCCCATTGTGAAGAACCAAGGGGAGGTGGGACGACCTCTATTCACCCTCTACCCCATCACCTCCGCCCCCATCCTCATCTCAAAATGTACAAGACATCAGGTCATTGCTGTCTGTCCAGTGTCTACACCCCCCCCAATATCATCATGTGTTCTATTAGCCCTATGCATCCATTTTGCACCAGTCAAACCTCCTATTCTTGTTGTGGTTCAGATCAAAATAATAATAATAATAATAATAATAATAATAATAATATGCCATTTAGCAGACGCTTTTATCCAAAGCGACTTACAGTCATGCGTGCATACATTTTTGTGTATGGGTGGTCCCGGGGATCGAACCCACTACCCTGGCGTTACAAGCGCCGTGCTCTACCAGCTGAGCTACAGAGGACCAACATGTAGCTAGCAGAGAATGGCTAACCAGAGAGAGAGAGGGAGAGGGAACCTGAACTGCCTCCACCCGCCTTGTTTTCATCTGAACTGCGTCGACCCGAGTGTGTCTGAATCATTCTTGACATGCTCCACTGCCTCTCTCCTTCTCTCTCTTTTTAATGTTTGATGTCTCTGGAGGGAGAGAGAGGCGGGAGAGAGGAATGAAAGACGATGTGAGAGCAAGAGAGAGAATGAAAGGGACTGAGAGCGAGGGAAAGAGTGTGCAAGAGAGAAAGAGGGGGGCTGTGAGAGTGATCAGCATTTAGCCAATGAGTGACCCCCATAGATAGATGGTGTGTTGAGCGATCAGGTTGTCTGATGAACAGACTTGGGTAGCTCAGGAAGGTGTGAGATGCAGACTTGGGTCCAAATAGTATTTGAAATCGTTCAAGTACTATGTCTGCTTGATTGAGTCTGCCTTGAGTACCAGATGGGTGGGTTTTAAACTTTCTGGGGCTATTCCATTGGTTCCATTGTGCCAGGCAGGGGCGTCATGCACCCCAAAAATCTGAAGGGGCACAAAATACGTAAGGAAGGATGGGGGGTGGTCAGGAATAGGGGTTAGGCCTCCCATCCGTAAATTGGAGAATTTAGAATTTTTCTAACACCTGAAACAGCTTTTTCCTGCAATCTGGAGCCATAACCATTATGCTTAATTCTATGTAAGAAAACATTTGTTTTTTAAAAGTTTTTTTTTACAAAATATGCTTCCCTGCAAAAATTTAAAGGAATGTGAGTCTTATTCAGTACATTTAGTAATTGCTTGCTCTCCCTCAACGTGATCAAGACAAAGGAGATGATTGTGGACTACAGGAAAAAAAAGAGGACTGAGCACGCCCCCATTCTTATCGACAGGGTTGTAGTGGAACAGGTTGAGAGCTTCAAGTTCCTTGGTGTCCACATCACCAACGAACTATCATGGTCCAAACACACCAAGACAGTCGTGAAGAGGGCACGACAAAGCCTATTCCCCCTCAGGAGACTGAAAAGATTTGGCATGGGTCCTCAGATCCTCAAAAAGTTATACAGCTGCACCATCGAGAGCATCCTGACTGGTTGCATCACCGTCTGGTTTGGCAACTGCTCGGCCTCCGACCGTAAGGCACTACAGAGGGTAGTGCGTACGGCCCAGTACATCACTGGGGCCAAGCTTCCTGCCATCCAGGACCTCTATATCAGGCGGTGTCAGAGGAAGGCCCTCAAAATTGTCAAAGACTCCAGCCACCCTAGTCATAGACTGTTCTCTCTGCTACCGCACGGCAAGCGGTACCGGAGCGCCAAGTCTAGGTCCAAAAGGCTTCTCAACAGCTTCTACCCCCAAGCCATAAGATTCCTGAACAGCTAATCATTGCTACCCGGACTATTTGCACTGCCACCCCACCCCCACCCCCCTCTTTTACGCTGCTGCTACTCTGTCTATTATTTATGCATAGTCACTTTAACTCTACCCACATGTACATATTACCACAATTACCTCGACTAGCCGGTGCCCCCGCACATTGACTCTGCCCCGGTACCCCCCTGTATATAGCCTCCCTACTGTTATTTTATTTTACTGCTGCTCTTTAGTTGTTAGCTTTTTTTCTATTTTACTTACCACTTAAAAAGAAAAAAGAAAAAACATTTTTAAAAATTGCATTGTTTTTTTTTTTTGTTTTTTTTCGGGGGGAATGGATCAGCTTAATATTGCATCTTCTATCAATGTAATTGTCTCCATCACTTCCAATCCCCCATGTTTATTTTTATTTTTTATATATATATTCCCCTTTATTACTTTTCAACCCCACCATCCTTTCCCTACTTGGAGTAAATTAGTGAACAACAACGCCCAGGCCTCTACTTCCGGTCTATACTTACTATCTACACCTTATGGACAGAGTTAATTTTACAATAATTCTCTCTCTCTATATATATATATATATATATATATATATATATATATATATATATATATATATATATATATATTTTTTTTTTTTTTTTTTTTTGCTCCTGAACTTCTTCTACTCTCAACCTCTCCGATCATTTTCATGATGTCCATCCGGTTTGCTTCTAAATGCCATATCTTTCTAACTGTGCTCTTTCCCAAAAGCTCCCAACATACAACCTATATATTTATTATGGACACAGTATGCTTACATTATTAGCTATCTTTGTTATTATTTGTTGTTATTTGTTATTAGTCCCATCCTTCAACTCTATTCAATACCTCCCACCTATCTCTTAACACCATCCATATAGGATTTCTATTTGCCATATATATTTCAACCGTACTGTGATGTTTTACAAAAGTTCTGAACCTTTCTATTCTCATTGCTTCTACAGATTGTGAATTAAAAATAAACATTTTTGCTAAAAGTATTATTATATTATTGATTGATTGACTATGACTTTTCAGATCACCCAGTAATGCTATCTGCAAGGTTAGTTCCAGGTAAATATTGCAATCCTTTAGCCATTCCTGGACCTGTGTCCAAAAACAAGCTACAAATGGACAGAACCAAAACAAATGATCTAATGATTCTGTCTCTTCACAGCAAAATCTGCAGAGCTGGGAAGATTGTATCCCCCATATAAATAACATTATATTGGTAGCAAGAATTTTATATAATAATTTAATAATTTTTGAATCCGGTGTCGTTTTGCGTGTCAGTTCATAAACACTATGCCATGGGATCGGTACGTCAAAGATCTCTTCCCAACTATTTTGCAATCTATATGGGACGGCTGTCAATCCTTTGGTCCTTAAGTGAAACTGATATACTTTTTTATTTATCACAGTTTTCCTTAACCAATTATGTTCTTTAATGCAAGGCCGACAGACAAGTTCCTTACTTTCTCCCCCCTTCAACTTTCCTCTTCCACTTTTGCGGTAAGGCTGCAATTATTTGGTTGTAATTTTGGGTTGAGCAGACATTTCCATATGTTTTTGTTAGCTGCATGTGCGACATAACTCCACCAGTCCTACCGATGATATCATTTACTGAAGATTATACCTTTTTTTAAACATTCTGTCAAAAAATAAAGGTTTTTTGTCAATTAGTATATTTGAATTTAACCACAATATTTGTTGCATTATTTGTTCTGTCGTTTCTGGAGGATTAAATTGAAATTGCAACCAACTTTCTATGGCTTGTTTTAGAAATAGTGACATTTGGGAGATTATTTCCTTTTCAAATAACTGAAAGTGAGAGGTTGTAATCTGAATAAAGGGAAAAATGCCTTTCTTGAACAGTGGGTGAGACAATCTTACTAATTTGCTTGAGAACCAGTTCGGATTTAAGTATAACTTTTGGATGACTGAAGATTTTAGAGAGATTTTAAAAATGGCATTGTTGGTTAAGGGCTTGTAAATAAGCATTTCACTGTAATGTCTACACCTGTTGTATTCGGCGCATGTGGCAAATAACATTTGATTTGATTTGATCTCTATAGTCTACCAATCTTGCCAGCAGGTATGCCAGCTAAGATAGTTAGACAAGCTAGCGCTAACTTGATTGATAGCCTGAAATGGCTTATAATAATATAATATAATATGCCATTTAGCAGAAGCTTTTATCCAAAGCGACTTACAGTCATGTGTGCATACATTTTTACGTATGGGTGGTCCCGGGGATCGAACCCACTACCCTGGCGTTACAAGTGCCATGCTCTACCAATTGAGCTACAGAGGTAGCTAGTTATGAGGTTGGGAGATTGGGAACCTATCTGGGCTAGCTAAAGCCAACTTCATAAAATTGCTAGCTGGCTAGTAGTATTACAGAGAAACAACAACAAAACATGTAATGTGGTCCTCTGTAGCTCAATTGGTAGAGCATGTGCCCCCCAGATTTGTCCTGAGGGGGCACGTGCCCCTGTGCCTCCTATGGGCAATGACGCCGAAAATGAAAACGTGTCAGTTTGTCACTTTCACGTGGTTGGAGTAATATGTTCAACTACTTAAGACAATGGCTCAAATCTAGGTTGTGCCTTCAGATTTTGAGAAAATCAACAACTAAGGAAGAATTTTTCACTTCTTTCAATGACTTCTCAAACCCTGGCCTGGTCTGCTTGGTCTGTTTTGCAAGCGTTCCCGGAAGTCTCACGATGTTACACCTCTGGGTTTAGAAACTCTGTGGCTCAATCAAGCACAGCTAAAGTATTTGAAAAGGGTTAATACTATTTGAACCCAGTGGTGTGTGCGATGTAACTGTTATGGTCTTTGTTCTCGCTGGGCTGTAGTTTCAGTTGAATAGGATGCTAAGGCTAGTCTGGCTAACACCTAAAACTCTCAGTCCTCCTGACTTCAGAGTCTGGAATGGCTCTTTGATGTTGTCGGCACAATGCGTCGACAATAAAGGGGGCTGTGCTTTTACTGTTTGGTTCTCCTCTGTGTCTTTATCACTCAAACACCCAGCCACACACAGCCCCCAAGCGCCACCCCCTTCAATTACAATAGTTGTATTTTGAAATCCAAACAACGAGAGGTCTCAACCCCTGAGAAAATAATTGCATTTGAGAGAACCAATCAAAACCGTTGCACAATTTCTGAGCAAATATTGCATTAACAAACAGCCTCCTTTTTCAGACCAGTGTGGCCACAGCTCTCCCTGCGCTGTGAGTCACGTGGGTCACGTAAGCCAGGCTATGCTAAGGCCCCACTGACCCCTAACCTCCCAGCCACAGTAAACCCTGGCTGGCATACATTCTAAAATAAATAACACATTTTCCAGTGTGCTCAGTGTGTGAATCTTCTGCATAGTAAGAAGTTGGCTACATTTCCTAAATCCAAAAGGTGTGGATCAGTGGCAAAAACTAACTTTTAATTCTAAAACTGGGCAACCATTTTGTTGAATTGAAGTCAGGCTACTGTTTTGGTTGGTTGGTGTGCTGCAATATTCTATCCAGGCAGAGAAGGGCCTGCATAGGCCTCTGTTAATACTGTGTATGTCCCAAATGGCACCCTATTCCATATATAGTGCACTACTTTCATTTTACATTGACATTTTAGTCATTTAGCAGACGCTCTTATCCAGAGCGACTTACAGTTGTGAGTGCATACATTTTCATATTTGTTCGTACTTTCAACCAGAGCCCCAGTGTAACTCTAACGTTTTTCCCTCTTCATCTTTCAGATAACTGCCAGACGACCCCAACGTAGAATGGAGCATCTCAATGGCCTCCTCTCTAATCCTGAAGCACATCAGAGCACACTCCATCAACCTGGTATGATGATCAACTCATCGACAAATCTCACTATTATTTCTAATCCTGAAAAATGCTGGATCATTTGTATAGACTGTTGTGTGTATATCAGTTTTGGCACCACAGTCTCATGATCATTGTCAATAGTGTTTTGTATCTGCATATGTCTCTCACAGGCTTCCCAAGCTCCACTAATAATGAAATGAAAGAGGGCCATGTCTTTCTTTCTCTGTATTAACCCCACATTACATGTAAACTAGCCTGATCCCAGATTGGTTTGTGCTGTCTGTCTTGCCAACTCCTATAGTCATTGTCATGCAACATAATGGCAATGAGCATAGGAGTTGGCAAGACGGCGCAAACAGATCTGGGACTAGGCGACATGTAAACATCTCTCAGGAACAACATGGCTGCTGTCTGCAGCAGCAGAATGTGGTTGTGGTGCTAGTTGGAGTTCGGGTCACTGTTGGCATGTTTACTCCCAGATTTCTATCAACCGCACAAAGACGTTCCAGGACATTTACCAAAAGGAATTTGGGAATTGAGATCTTAACTATTTGTTTTTTTTATGTCTGCCCTTAACCATTAGTATTCTGACAAAAGCTGAATGCAGTCTTTCTCAGATAAATAAATAAGCATGAGAGGGCACAGCAGGATGCTAGCAGTTTCACTTAAGAACCAAACAGCTCAGTGTAGGCTATCCTACTGATGTGTTTTTTTAAATCAAAGACAACAATGGATGGTCATGTCTTCCCCCATCCTGTTAAGGATTATGCACAAAGATTTACTAAATCATAAAAGTTAAATATAATATTTCCCATAATATAACCTATTCCTATTGGTTTACTGCTGTTAGAGTTTTTAGCATGTTAAGTCTAAGCCTAGAATAAGCAAAGAAAGAGTTAAAGCAGATATCCACTTCTCTCCCCGCTTGCTTTGGCAACACCTAATATTTATAGAAACTGGTGTTTTTATGTGTAATTATATATTTTTGTCTCATCCAAGTAGGGTTGGGAATTGCCAGGGACCTCACAATACGATATTATCACGACACTTAGGTGCCGATTCTATATGTATTGTGATTCTATACTGTGATTTTATTGCGATTCGATGTTCCAAACATATTGCTCACCATATGTCTTCTACAGAGGGTCAAGAGAGAGCCAGGAGAAAATGAGTATTGATCAGTCATGGAAATAAAAGTGCTGAAAACGAATTGGCTCCCTATTTTAAAAGAAGATGGAGAACAAGCTATGAAGGAAAAAAACAGGAGTTTTGGTGCAGCTACAGCAAACTAGCGCAAAAATTATATTGCGATTTTGTCAAAAATTATACAATACGATATATTGTCAAAAATTATATCTCTATGTAACTGTATCCATTTTTTCCCCCCCATCACTACTTAAACTCTGACAGATGTAAAATATCTCCCTCAGGCCAGTACATGGCAAGGGATTCTCTCTGCTCTGAGCACACAGTTCATGGGTTAAATTAGAAGGTGGGTGGTGTCCTACTTTATGTTTGGTTTCAGGGGCATAATCATGGTCATCGTTTAGCCTCTGCCTATATCACTCTCAAACTGATGCGTCTTTAGTCAAGTTATTTTACTTTCCCTTTGACCTGCTTTCTCCTCTTTTTCCCATCTTCCCTTAGTTCTCTTGTGAACACGCATGCAAGCAGAAATAGGCTCTTAAATATCAGTTGTCTCCTGCCAAGACTGTGCATCCCAAATGGCACCCTATTCTGGTGCACTACTTTTGACCAGGGCCCAGGTCAAAGAACTGCACTAGATAGGGAATATGGTGCCATTCGGGATGCAGGCAGAGACACAGATATTCAAGGCAAGCTTCCATTAACCAGACATAAAATGTATCTACACTGAAGAAAAATATAAACGCAACATGTAAAGTGTTGGTTCCATGTTTAATGAGCTGAAATAAAAAGATACCAGACATTTTCCATATGCACAAAAAGCTTTATTTCTCTCAAACTTTGTGCACAAATTTGTTTACATCCCGTTAGTGAGCATTTCTCCTTTGCCAATATAATCCATCCACTTGACAGTTGTGGCATATCAAGAATCTGATTAAACAGCATGACCATTACACAGGTGCACCTTGTGCTGGGGACAATAAAAGGCCACTCTAAAATGTGCAGTTTTGTCACACAACACAATGCCACAGATGTCTCAAGTTTTGAGGGAGTGTGCAATTGGCATGCTGACTGCAGGAATGTCCACCAGAGCTGTTGCCAGAGAATTGAATGTTCATTTCTCTACCATAAGCCCCTCCAACGTTGTTTTAGAGAATTTGGCAGTACGTCCAAACGGCCTCACAACCGCAGACCATGTGTAACCACACCAGCCCAGGACCTCCACATCTGGCTTCTTCACCTGCGGGATCGTCTGAGACCAGCCACCCGGACAGCTGATGAAACTGTGGGTTTGCAGAACCGAAGAATCTCTGCACAAACTGTCAGAAACCGTCTCAGGGAAGCTCATCTGCGTGCTCGTCGTTCTCACCAGGGTCTTGACCTGACTGCAGTTTAGCGCCGTAATCGACTTCAGTGGGCAAATGCTCACCTTCGATGGCCACTGGCGTGCTCAGTCCCTTCCTGTACTCCCTATTCACCCATGACTGCATGGCCAAGCACGACTCCAACACCATCATTAAGTTTGCCGATGACACAACAGTGGTAGGCCTGATCACAGACAACGATGAGACAGCCTATAGGGAGGAGGTCAGAGACCTTGCCGTGTGGTGCCAGGTAACAACCTCTCCCTCAACGTGATCAAGACAAAGGAGATGATTGAGGACTACAGGAAAAAGAAGAGGACCGAGCACGCCCCCATTCTCATCGACGGGGCTGTAGTGGAGCAGGTTGAGAGCTTCAAGTTCCTTGGTGTCCACATCACCAACAAACTATCATGGTCCAAACACACCAAGACAGTCGTGAAGAGGGCACGACAAAGCCTATTCCCCCTCAGGAGACTGAAAAGATTTGGCATGGGTCCTCAGATCCTCAAAAGGTTCTGCAGCTGCACCATCGAGAGCATCCTGACTGGTTGCATCACTGCCTGGTATGGCAACTGCTCGGCCTCTGACCACAAAGCACTACAGAGGGTAGTGCGTACGTCCCAGTACATCACTGGGGCCAAGCTACCTGCCATCCAGGACTTTTATACCAGGCGGTGTCAGAGGAAGGCCCTAAAAATTGTCAAAGACTCCAGCCACCCTAGTCATAGACTGTTCTCTCTGCTACCGCACGGCAAGCGATACCGGAGCGCCAAATCTCGGTCCAAAAGGCTTCTTAACAGCTTCTACCCCTAAGTCATAAGACTCCTGAACAGCTAATTAAATGCCTACCCGGACTATTTGCATTATTTCCCCACCCCCTCTTTTACGCTTCTGGTACTCTCTGTTTATTATCTATGCATAGTCACTTTAACTCTACCTACATGTACATATTACCTAAATTACCTCTACTAACCTGTGCCGGTACCCCCTTTATATAGCCTCGCTACTGTTATTTTACTGCTGCTCTTTAATTATTTAAATTTTTTACTTATCACTTATATTTCTTAAAACTGCATTGTTGGTTAAGGGCTTGTAAGTAAGCATTTCACTGTAAGGTCTAAACCTGTTGTATTCGGCCCATGTGACAAATACAATTTGATTTGATTTGAAGTGTGCTCTTCACAGATGAATCCAGGTTTCAACTGTACCGGGAATATGGCAGAGCGGCATCGTGTGGGCGAGCGGTTTGCTGATGTCATTGTTGTGAACAGAGTGCCCCATGGTGGCGGTGGGGTTATGGTATGGGCAGGCATAAGCTATGGACATCGAACGCAATTGCATTTTATCAATGGCAATTTGAATGCACAGAGATACCGTGACTAGATCCTGAGGCCCATTGTCCTACCATTCATCCACTCATGTTTCAGCATGATAATTCAAGGCCCCATGTCGCAAGGATCTGTACACAATTCCTGGAAGCTGAAAATGTCCCAGTTCTTCCATGGCCTGCATACTTACCAGACATGTCACCCATTGAGCATGTTTGGGATGCTCTGGATCGATGTGTACGACAGAGTGTTCCAGTTCCCGCCAATATCCAGCAACTTCGCACAGCCATTGAAGAGGAGTGGGACAACATTCCGCAGGCTACAATCAACAGCTTGATCAACTCTATGCAAAGGAGATGTGTGGCGCTGCATGAAGCAAATGGTGGTCACAACAGATGCTAACTGGTTTTCTGATCCACGCCCCATACTTTTTTAAAAAGGTATCTGTGACCAACAGATGCATATCTGTATTATCAGTCAAGTGAAATCCATAGATTAGGGCTTAATGAATTTAACTCAGTAATGTCTTTGAAATTGTTGCATGTTGGGTTTAATATTTTTGTTCAATGTATTTATTTAGCATATAGCCTACATTTCACATTGATATTTGATAGCTATCTTATGTTATGGCATAAAGTATCTTCAAATTAATATTTTTGTTGTTTCAGGTGCTGACCTTCAATGGAAGAGGAGTGAGTGGCCATAGCAATCACACTGCCATCTACAAGGCTGTCAGGTACGAACTAGACTATGTCCTTAAAACACTGTCCGTCATTGTAAGGCGGACCTGTGTGTGTCCTTTAGATTTAATTGTATTTTAATAGTGTGTTCTTCATCTGTTTGTGGAAAGCACATGCCGTCCCAAGGGAAGTACTCTAAGAAACACATTGTCCACAGATCCAGGACCTATTCCAGAAACCAGCTCTGTAGGCTACATTCCGAGACTCCATAATTATAAAGCATACACACACCACATGCTAAAAATCTCGGCACACATCAACCTCCCTTCCCCCCACCCCCCTACAAACACACACACATACAAAAACACACTCCACCGCTGGATCTGCAGATGGCCCTGCTCTCAGAAACCCACACAAAATCACGTCCTAACGAGAGTAGGGAGGAGAACTAGCGAAGGAGAAGAGGAGAGAGGAGGTCTGGAGAACTGGAGAGGACACCAGTCCAACAGTAGCATCAGACTATTGTGAAATGAAATAAAGACTGTTTTTGTGTTTGGTTGTATCATAGTCTCATGTGATAAACTAATAGATGTTAAAAATGTAGTAGCTGGCCAGCGCGCACAGGAGATTTGGTTTTGGGTTCCCTCAGCAATTATTGTGATGTGTACTGTAGCTGCATTACAGTGTAGTAAGGTTTACACAGTAAGTGAAGAGAACAGATGTGTTCATTGACTAGTGCTTCCTGCTCGGTCACTTCCTCTCTGAGCAGCCTGGTCTCATAGGCTAGACATGACATAGTAAATGTTAATCGTGACACTGAAATTAGTATATGTTACGTTTGGTATGGTTACATAAGACAGATGATTACTTAAGGCAAGGTCAGGGTGGATGGTTGGGCGTATAACGTGAATGTATAACAACCCAAAGGTTGCGAGTTTGAATCTCATGATGGACAACTTTAGCATTTGAGCTAATCAACAACTTTTCAACTACTTACTACTTTTTAGCTACTTTGCGACTACTTACCATGTTAGCTAACCCTTCCCTTAACCCTTTTAGCTAACCCTTCCCCTAACTATTCCCCTAACCTTAACGCTAACACCTAGCCTAGCTAATGTTAGCCAGCTAGCTAACGTTAGCCACCTTGCTAGAATTCGTAACATATACATTTAGCAAATTCGTAACGTATTGTACGTTTTGCAAATTCGTAATATATTGTACTTTTTTCAAATTCTTAACATATAATACGAAATGGGTGATGGACATTCACAAATTAATTCATACCACATGAAACGTAACATATCATACTAAATGGAGTGTCTCGGATTTACGTACAGAATCATATGAAATGCTCTGAGACCAGATTGCTCTGAGCTGAGCCTCCCTGGCTCTCCTCCAACACCCAGACCTCATCTCTTGTCTGGAAGGATGAGTGTGTGGTGTGTCCAGATCTGAATCAAGAGTCTGAATATTATGTAAGAGGAAGGTTTGAATCAGACGTAAGGCAGATTCATCTTGGCCAAGATGGAGTTAACAAGAGAGAAAGAGTGGGAGAGGAGAGGTAGAGTTACTGTAGCGAGTGTTGAATGTGACATTAGACTTAGACCCACAAGTGATGCACACCATTTTCTCCACTGTGCCAAATCCTCAGGATGTAGAGGGAAAACTATGTGGAAGTGAATGTATAAGGCCATCTGTATTTCCTCAACTTGGATTAAGTCTCCAATGAGAGGTTGTACTAAACAGGGAAGAGGAGAAGTGAAGTTTTCTCTAGTTTCAGACACTGATGAGAGTGGGAGAGGAGAGGTAGAGTTACTGTAGAGTGTGGAATGTGACATGGAACATCCAGAGACCATAATCCATCCATAAATGATCATGAACCACATGACAATTCATTAGAAAACATAAACAGGTTGACAACCATCCCAAATTGCATATTATCTTATTCCTAACATTTGAGAGGTTACTTTGCTGCCTTGCTACTTTCCCTTGTGAAGGCTTAAAGATGTTGACCTTTTACCCATTTGAGCTGCAACCAGGGAAACGGAACCTTCGGGTTTAATATGGCTGGAAGGGCCATACTGTGTCCTGATAATTATTGTGTATTGTTCACTCACACGAAGTCTTTCACTGCCCAGAACTTTGGCAGTGTAATTAGTTCCCTGTCCAGATTTTATGTAACTTTTTGTCTCATAGGAAAACCTGGGGAAAGCAAGTAGGCCTATCTGTAGGATTTTCTTGCAAGTCAAAGATTTCATTTGACCAAGCCCTTATCAAATACCTGTATTCAGATAATCATTGTCAGCATAAGGGATTTAGCCTATTATAAATTACACATCTAAAACAATTTGCATCAGTTACAGGACATTGCATGTTGGTAAATTGAGTTTTGAACAACAGATCTAAATTGGTACATGTATAAGCTCGTAAGGACAAGAAGGGAGAACTGATCTAAAGCAGTGTAGTTGGAACTGGAGCCTAAGCAAAGACCGCCACCTACTGTTGAAATTAGTGTCACTTGCACTTAGTCAGCTGGTGGCAGTAAGGAGTAGGTAGGGACACAACAAACTGGGTGATATTCCTGTAATTGTAAATAGGCTGAATATGAATTAAGTACCTAAAAATCCTGCAGGTACTTTATTCTTAGTCAGCCTATTCATAATTACAGTAATAAAAGACAAAGGGCATTTTACAAGTGGACCTACAACTCCCCTTTATCACAGTCGCCATCTGTCCCTTTCTCCCAGCTGGATGTGAATCTATTCCCATACAACAACACCCTCCCTCCTCTGTTACACTTGTGTTTCCGCCAACTCTTTATGACTTTGGCCTTTGTAAGATAGTGGAGCCACATCATCACAGCCCCTCCTAAAGCTTTACACTGCTTAGGCCAGGGTACAATTTTTAAACCCCTCTTAATGTAGCAGATGGGCAGATCTCTTTCTCTCTTGTTAACTCCATCTTGGCCTAGATTAATCTGCCTTACGTCTGATTCAAACCTTCCTCTTACATAATATTCAGACTCTTGAATCCAGCTGTCTGGATCTTGACTCTTATTGTGAATTAAGTGTAAATTAAGTAGTTACTGCTATTACTAGATAATGTTATTACTGTGCCACATCATGGCTCACAGTAGAAAATATTGCATGTTTTAAGTGTTATTAGACTTATAGAGTGGGACTTTCTTGATCACTGTTTTGATCAAACAAGACCATTTACCACTCTATACCCTGTCCTCCTTCCCCTTAATCTAGAGAACAGACAAGAGAGATGACACATTTCTATTACTATAGGGTGTGAGATCAACCTGTTCATTAGATTTCTGCCAGGAACCTTTTATCTAATGATGAGCATTGTTGAGAGAGGGTTGTTTTTTCACAAGTTGATTAGCTGTAAACATGCCACACCCAGACCTTAAAGTGTGTGATTTCAAATTGGTGTTCAGTGTTGAGAGAGAGAGAGATAAGCCTCAATGTGATTCTAAAGCCTGTTAGCAAAGCTGCGTACTATACTCCCCTCTCATTTTCACCAGCTTACCTAAAGCCTCTTTTGCCCCATGAACCATTTACTGTAGATATCCAAGTTTCACAGTCTCCTCAAAAGATGTAAATGATCAGTGTTTTTCATTGACATTGAGTGACATGTTGCTTAAGGCCAGACACCACACCCTCATAGGGTAATTGTTTTCCCTTAATCATATCACAATCAACTTTTACCAGTTGAATGTAGACACAAATATAATACTTTTTTGTATAAAAAAGAAATCTGAAATATCTTATTAGAATATGCAAATTACGCAATATTTAATTACAGTGCATTCAGAAAGTATTCAGATCCCTTCACTTTTTCCACATTTTGTTACGTTACAGCCTTATTCTAAATTGGATTAAATAAATAAAAAATCTCATCAATCTACACACAATATACCCCATAATGATAAAGCCAAAATAGGTTTTTAGAAATTTTATCAAATGTATTAAAAATAAAAAACAGAAATACCTTATGTAAATAAGTATTCAGAACCTTTGCTATGAGACTCAAATTTGACCTCATGTGCATCCTGTTTCCATTGATCATCCTTGAGATGTTTCTACAACTTGATTGGAGTCCACATGTCCAATCAATTGAATTTACCACATGATTTGGAAAGGCACACACGTCTATATAAGGTCCCACAGGTGACAGTGCATGTCAGATTAAAAACCAAGCCATGAGGTCGAAGGAATTGTCCGTAGAGCTCCGAGACAGGATTGTGTCGAGGCACAGATCTGGGGAAGGGTACCAAAAAATGTCTGCAGCATTGAAGGTCTCCAAGAACACAGTGGAAGACGTTTATAACCACCAAGATTCTTCCTAGAGCTGGCCGGCCAAACTGAGCAATTGGGGGAGAAGGGCCTTGGTAAGGGAGGTGACCAAAAACCCGATGGTCAGACTGACAGAGCTCCAGAGTTCCTCTTTGGAGATGGGAGAACCTTCCAGAAGGACAACCATCTCTGCAGCACTCCATCAATCAGGCCTTTATGGTAGAGTGGCCAGACGGAAGCCACTCCTCCGTAAAAGGCACATGACAGCCCGCTTGGAGTTTGCCAAAAGGCACCTAAGGACTCTCAGACCATAAGAAACAAGATTCTCTGGTCTGATGAAACCAAGGTTGAACTCTTTGGCCTGAATGCCAAGTGTCACATCTGGAGGAAACCTGGCACCATCCCTACGGTGAAGCATGGTGGTGGCAGCATCATGCTGTGGGGATGTTTTTCAGCGACAGGAACCGGGAGACTAGTCGGGATCGAGGGAAAGATTAATGGAGCAAAGTACAGAAAGATCCTTGACGAAAACCTGCTCCAGAGCGCTCAGGACCTCTGGGGCAAAGGTTCACCTTCCAACAGGACAACGCATGAGCGGCTTCGGGACAAGTCTCTGAATGTCCTTGAGTGGCCCAGCCAGAGCCCGGACTTGAACCCGATCTAACAGACCTGAACAGACCTGAAAATAGCTGTGCAGCGACGCTCCCCATCCAACCTGACTGAGCTTGAGAGGATCTGCAGAGAAGAATGGGAGAAACTCCCCAAATACAGGTGTGCCAAGCTTGTAGCGTCATACCCAAGAAGACGAGGCTGTAATCGCTGCCAAAGGTGCTTCAACAATGTACTGAGTAAAGGGTCTGAATATTTCCGTTTTTTATTCTATAAACCAGTTTTTGCTTTGTCATTATGGGATATTGTGTGTAGATTGATGAGGGGAAAAAAACATTTTAATCCATTTTAGAGTAAGGCTGTAACGTAACAAAATGTGGAAAAAGTTAAGGGGTCTGAATACTTTCCGAATGCACTGTAAATGTGTGTATATTTACATATCGCACAAATCAATTTTTCTGGACACTGGATGAAGTCATTTTGTTAAGACACTCTAGGACCGAACTTGTCCAGAGCAGATTGTGGATTAATACTTTTTTCATCTTTCTATCTTTAAGATACTTTCAATGCGTTTTTGGCGCATTTTTGAAAATAACATTTTATTTAAATTAACAATTCCCTCTGGGCAAGTCTGGAGAATACAGTACCAGTCAAAAGTTTGGACACACCTACTCATTCCAGGGTTTTTCTTTATTTTTACTATTTTCTACATTGGAATCATGTACTAACCAAAAATGTGTTAAATAAATCAAAATATATTTTATATTTGAGATTCTTCAAATAGCCACCCTTTGCCTTGATGACAGCTTTGCACACTCTTGGAATTCTCTCAACCAGCTTCATGAGGTAGTCATTTCAATTAACAGGTGTGCCTTCTTAAAAGTTAATTTGTGGAATTTCTTTCCTTCTTAATGCGTTTGAGCCAATCAGTTGTGTTGTGACAAGGTAGGGGTGGTATACAGAAGATAGCCCTGTTTGGTAAAAGTCCCTATTATGGCAAGAACAGCTCAAATAAGCAAAAGGAAATGACAGTCCGTCATTACTTTAAGACATGAAGGTCAGTCAATACGAAAAATGTCAAGAACTTTGAAAGTTTCTTCAAGTGCAGACGCAAAATCCATCAAGCGCTATGATGAAACTGGCTCTCAAGAGGACCACCACGGGAATGGAAGACCCAGAGTTACCTCTGCTGCAGAGGATAAGTTCATTAGAGTTACCAGCCTCAGAAATTGCAGCCCAAATAAATGCTTCACAGAGTTCAAGTAACAGACACATCTCAACATCAACTGTTGAGAGGGGACTGTGTGAATCAGGCCTTCATGGTCGAATTGCTGCAAAGAAACCACTACTAAAGGACACCAATAAGAAGAAGAGACCTACTTGGGACAAGAAACACGAGCAATGGACATTAGACCGGTGGAAATGTGTCCTTTGGTCTGGAGTCCAAATTTGAGATTTTTGGTTCCAACCGCTGTGTCTTTGTGAGACGCAGTGTGGGTGAACGGATGATCTCCGCGTGTATTTCCCACCGTAAAGCATGGAGGAGGAAGTGTTATGGTGTAGGGGTGCTTTGCTGGTGATACTGTCTGTGATTTATTTAGAATTCAAGGCAAACTTAACCAGCATGGCTACCACAGCATTCTACAGCGATACGCCATCCCATCAGGTTTGGGTTTAGTGGGACTATCATTTGTTTTTCAACAGGACAATGACCCAACACCTCCAGGCTTGGTAAGGGCTATTTTATCAAGAAGGAGAGTGATGGAGTGCTGCATCAGATGACCTTGCCTCCACAATCCCCTGACCTCAACCCAATTGAGATGGTTTGATATGAGTCGGACTGAAGAGTGAAGGAAAAGCAGCCAACAAGTGCTCAGCATATGTGGGAACTCCTTCAAGACTGTTGGAAAAGCATTCCAGGTTAAGCTGGTTTAGAGAATGCCAAGAGTGTGCAAAGCTGTCATCAAGGCAAAGGGTGGCTATTTCAATAAATATATTTTGATTTGTTTAACACTTTTTTGTTTACTACATGATTCCATATGTGTTATTTCATAGTTTTGATGTCTTCACTGTTATTCTACAATGTAAAAAAATAGTACAAATAAAGAAAAACCCTTGAATGAATGACTAAAATGTAAATGTAAAGGGAAATTGCAGTTAAAGAGAAGTACACTAAATTTATACTACAAACAACAAACACATATTTAGACCGAATCACATCTCTTCAAAGAAAGTTACTAAATATAGTCCAGTTTGAAATGGTCTTTTAAATTGTGTAATTTAATGTAGTGAGCTTTGAAATTATTGATGTCCATTTTAAAGTGGTTAAAATTCATTAAAATGTTAATGATGGTAGTATGATAAACAAAATAAAACATTTCACATTTTTGACAATTTTTATGTAAACCTTTTGAAAATACTAAGATTACTGGACCAAAATGCCAACAAATCTCAAGAT
Source organism: Coregonus clupeaformis (assembly GCF_020615455.1). NCBI lineage: Eukaryota > Metazoa > Chordata > Actinopteri > Salmoniformes > Salmonidae > Coregonus > Coregonus clupeaformis. The sequence goes on along the minus strand of NC_059204.1, from coordinate 20,847,696 downwards.
TGATAGGTGTAGATGCAAAAAAGATAGTTCAGCCTGTGGTGCCTGGCCTTAAGTGGTACACTAACTAGGTTTCTCCTTTCTGCCACAGACTGCAGTCTCCTCTCTCTGTCAACCATCGGTGTCCTCAGGAAGTACCTCTCCTTCCTGGAGTTGCCTATCAGCTGGCTCCTCCCATCAGATCTCTGCTGCATCATAGGCTCAAAGGGATACGGCAAAGTTAAGGTGAGTCATCATAAGCCTACATTAGACCTCGAAATAGACAAATGTTACGTCAGTTCTACAAACATCCCTACTCTTATTATTAGGGGACAAATGTCAATGATACATGCAATAGCCTACCCAATGTTTAGTTAGAGTGAGGCATGTATAAAAACAGCATTGGGTTTTACATCCGCAAGTGTAAAAGACTATGCCTAAGCTCGGAGTACACAAAGTAAAAGTCCTTGTTCTCTCTTTCTCTATAAAAGTGAAATGAGGTCTCAACACCTGAGTTGACTGGTACTGACCCTGGCACTAAGAGTGCATGTAAAGTCTTTGACTATGAATATTGATGCAGGGTAAAAGCATGAATCTCTCCAGCAGTTATAATCAATCTGTATGTCTGTAACAACTGATGTCCAGCAAGGGGTGTCTGACAATTTTCTCTAACTCTGATAGATATTTCTCTAGTCTAATAGACCCCCCTCCTTTCTATTCACCAGAGGGCCATGCTCTGTCACCGTACTCAGCTCCTGTGGTTTCGTTACCTCTAGATTTGGTTTTGACGCTATATGATTGTCAACACATTCCAAGTTATTGATCAAGGACCAAATAATCTGAAGATCTATTAGTCTTCTGAGAACATTATTACTTGGGTTTGTTAATCTTACAGTATGTAGTTACATCTGTTTGCTCTGATTTTTATGTTTTGCCTTATCTGACATATTCCGATTATTGATCATATAGCACTGATATATCCAGAATGAACTATTGTTGAAGGAAATACGTTATTAAAGTCTATTTTCCTAGTCAAGAACAGTTTACTTATGATTCCTAATACACTACTATTCTCAGTTTACCGTACAAATGTTGACATAAATGAATAGTGAATTTGCCAAATATAAGAAACATTTGCATACATTGACTGTAACCAAACAGGGTAGGTTTGGTCTTTTTATTTTTGGAAATGATATACAATAGTTTAGAACAAATGTTCAAATTGTTCATGAACCAATAAAGTTAATTTGATTTAGAATAAAAAGTTGTCTCAGTTATAACACAATAAGGGACTGTGTTTTATCTCAGCTGTGTGTGTCTGCTACAGGCTTAGACAAGTCTCTGATATTTGGGTAGTTCTACATGGTCTCCTCCTACTTCTGCCTACAGAACTTCTCTACTGTCACACTGCGTACTGTACCTGGGTCCGAACAGTGTGGAGCTATGTCTGGGGTGGGAACAAACACACACCCAAACCCGTCGGTTCAGTTTCATGCATGTGAGACACACCAACATGTTGCTATCCTCCCTGTTTTACCACAAACAACAATACAGGGTGTGTTTCAGGTTTACATAAAAAGGTAAACATGACTGTTACTGTGTTTGTTACTGGTCGTCCTTACCATCTCCATCAGGATTGGAGTGTGGGGTGTAGAAACTTTGGACTCCACAGGTCCTAAAGAAGGTGTGCATGGCAGCGTGTGTATTGAATGTATATGTGGTCAGATTATCCATACCCTGTAAAACAAGATAATCAAAATACGTTTTTAAACGTTAATTGCAGGATTCACTACCAATGAACCTGAACCATATATGAATAGATTTTGAGTGACACCTCTATACATATGAACGTTATCCAACCTTTAAAAGGGTAAACTGATTCTTTGGCACAATATAATGATAGTTCTGCTTCTTGGTGCAAATTCTACAGCTAGGTAAAGAAACATGGGTGAGTCATTTTGTCATACTACATTTCTTTCATGAATTGCAGTAATTATGTTATGTCCAGTTATTGCATTATAACATTGAGACATGAGTCATGACAGTTCCCCATTTGTGATTAGGGCCGTTTTTTCTCATTCTCAGTCAGACCTGTATCTCTATTCCATCACTATTAAAAAGGATGCCTTGATGTCCAGTGTTTGTTAAACCATTCTGTTCAATGTGAAAAGATCAGATGCTCTCCATTTTTTTAAATTAACGATACGCTGTCAGGTATTATTGGAATGGTAAAGAACCGGTATACTCGCAATCGAAAACGATAAGTTCTGGGGAATTCCAGACTTCGAATCGGACAGCCCCACAATGGCATGCGCCTGTGTGCTTCACGTGATCCATCACCAGTCACACCCCGTGTAAAGACAACACAACCTATTTAGACTGTTCGTGAGGCATTACTTAATGATTATTTTCAGAACTGACAGCGACTCCTTTTTTCTTCCGGTTACACCCCGTTTTCCCGTGTAACCTTTCAATGGAATGGAAAGCGAATTCCAGTCTATTCATGAAACATTCCACCAAACAAGATAGTGACACATCTCAACAAGTTCCCTTGTTTACATGGAATCACGTGGCGTCTACCACTGTTGCCACCTTCTTCTGTAACCATAGTCACATGCACTGAGGCATAATAAGAACGTTCACATGTCCTTGCCAAGTAGCTCAACTCCTCCAAGGCAATGAGCGTAGACTAGAGTTTTTTAATTGAACCTCCGAGTCGCTATGCGTAGAAACTTTTTTTTTAAAGGACATTCTTAAACACTTACCTTGTACCTATGTTTGTCCTCAGTTGTTGCGTGCCTTTCTTTGTTTGCTGAAATCCATACATTTTAATAAAACGGAAATCAAATACAACCACAGACTATTTCCTTATTGCTGTTACTCTGATGGCAACTCAGTGTGAATGCGCATGTGCCAATTGAATCTCAAAAAGGAAACAGTCGGTTTTTGAGTTAGTTAGCCAGCGTATAGTCCTAAAATCCGGAAACGAGTTACCTGTGGTTCATTCAGCCATTCTTATAGGGAAAGAATAGGGTTTTGGGAGAAACGCTGAAAATAAGGTCTGAGGTTAACACAGGTTTAGGGAGATCTTATTCATTTTGTTCTATGAGATAATATCAGTCAGTTAAAGCTGCCACATATTCACATAGAAATGTGAGTTATAAATCTGTCATTCTCATTTAAGCAAGTTTAATAAGCGGTATATCTGTTCTATGTGTGCTATTTCTATGCTTCCCGTGCTTAAATTTCATTTTTGCGTCTTTTACTTTCGGTTTTGTCCACCAGCTTCAAACAGTTGAAAATACAATATTTTTAGTTATGGAAAATATATTTTACAGCGGTTTAGATGGTACAATGATTCTCTACACTATACTTGCTTGTTTTGTCACATAAACTGAAATTAGGCTAACTATTACAATTTTTGCAACCAGGAAATGGCTGAGCGATTTCTGCATAGTGCATTTATGAATTATGAAGCCTATATATGCTTTTTTGGATTACATAAAGTCTTCAAAATTCACAAAAAGTTAGCTGATGAAGATTATCTCATAGAACAAAACGTATAAGATGTCCTAAGCCTGTGTTTACCACAGATCTTTCGGCGGTTATCTAAAAACCCTCCAGAAACTTTTCACATAGGCTTTGTCCAATGAACCATGGTGGAGTTAGTGCCTACAAAAGGACGCAATTACTATTGCTCTCTATTTGATTGACGTTTTATTAAAAAGTATGTATTTTAGCAAACAAAGAAAGGCAATCAACAACATAGGACAAACGTATGTACATGGTAAGGGTTTAAGAATTTACATTTTTGAAGTATCAACTCATAGTGAGTCGGAGGTTCATTTAAAAAACTCTAGTCTGCGCTCAACTCTGTGGAGGAGTTGAGGTGCTTGGCAATACATGTCCCAACCTACATGCTGAATAATCATTCTGTCCCAAAACACTGATAGGTCTACTACTGTATCCAAAGCTAATGAGTAGCTTGGTGGTAACAGTTGACAAACAAACACTCAAGGTTAATTAAATTGACATGTTGGGGTCCTTACCCTGTAAGCAGTCTATGGACAAGGTATGACAGCAATCCATGCTTTGGTTTAGTTTCCTGGCACTGTTTCCAAATGGTAACGTTTTAGCATTTGGGGCACAAATCCCATTCAAGTCATGGTACCGATATTAAATTTTTTTGCGCATCATGTTCAAATCATCTATAAGTGATTTTGTTGAGCTTCACAATCAATTTTAGATATTTTCGATAACAAGTATTTGATACACTGCCGATTTTGCAGGTTTTCCTACTTACACAGCATGTAGAGGTCTGTCATTTTTATCATAGGTACACTTCAACTGTGAGAGACGGAATCTAAAACAAAAATCCAGAAAATCACATTGTATGATTTTTAAGTAATTAATTTGCATTTTATTGCATGACATAAGTATTTGATACATCAGAAAAGCAGAACTTAATATTTGGTACCGAAACCTTTGTTTGCAATTACAGAGATCATACGTTTCCTGTAGGTCTTGACCAGGTTTGCACACACTGCAGCAGGGATTTTGGCCCACTCCTCCATACAGACCTTCTCCAGATCCTTCAGGTTTCGGGGGCTGTCGCTGGGCAATACGGACTTTCAGCTCCCCTCCAAAGATTTTCTATTGGGTTCAGGTCTGGAGACTGGCTAGGCCACTCCAGGACCTTGAGATGCTTCTTACGGAGCCACTCCTTAGTTGCCCTGGCTGTCTGTTTCGGGTCGTTGTCATGCTGGAAGACCCAGCCACGACCCATCTTCAATGCTCTTACTGAGGGAAGGAGGTTGTTGGCCAAGATCTCGCGATACATGGCCCCATCCATCCTCCCCTCAATACGGTGCAGTCGTCCTGTCCCCTTTGCAGAAAAGCATCCTCAAAGAATGATGTTTCCACCTCCATGCTTCACGGTTGGGATGGTGTTCTTGGGGTTGTACTCATCCTTCTTCTTCTTCCAAACACGGCGAGTGGAGTTTAGACCAAAAAGCTCTATTTTTGTCTCATCAGACCACATGACCTTCTCCCATTCCTCCTCTGGATCATCCAGATGGTCATTGGCAAACTTCAGACGGGCCTGGACATGCGCTGGCTTGAGCAGGGGGACCTTGCGTGCGCTGCAGGATTTTAATCCATGACGGCGTAGTGTGTTACAAATGGTTTTCTTTGAGACTGTGGTCCCAGCTCTCTTCAGGTCATTGACCAGGTCCTGCAGTGTAGTTCTGGGCTGATCCCTCACCTTCCTCATGATCATTGATGCCCCACGAGGTGAGATCTTGCATGGAGCCCCAGACCGAGGGTGATTGACCATCATCTTGAACTTCTTCCATTTTCTAATAATTGCGCCAACAGTTGTTGCCTTCTCACCTAGCTGCTTGCCTATTGTCCTGTAGCCCATCCCAGCCTTGTGCAGGTCTACAAGTTTTCCTGATGTCCTTACACAGCTCTCTGGTCTTGGCCATTGTGGAGAGGTTGGATACTGTTTGATTGAGTGTGTGGACAGGTGTCTTTTATACAGGTAACGAGTTCAAACAGGTGCAGTTAATACAGATAATGAGTGGAGAACAGGAGGGCTTCTTAAAGAAAAACTAACAGTTCTGTGAGACCCGGAATTCTTACTGGTTGGTAGGTGATCAAATACTTATGTCATGCAATAAAATGCAAATTAATTACTTAAAAATCATACAATGTGATTTTCTGGATTTTTGTTTTAGATTCCCTCTCTCACAGTTGAAGTGTACCTATGATAAAAATTACAGACCTCTACATGCTTTGTAAGTAGGAAAACCTGCAAAATCGGCAGTGTATCAAATACTTGTTCTCCCCACTGTATATGTACATACAAAAGTATTTAGTCAGCCACCAATTGTGCAAGTTCTCCCACTTAAAAAGATGAGAGAGGCCTGTAATTTTCATCATAGGTACACGTCAACTATGACAGACAAATTGAGAAAAAATATATCCAGAAAATCACATTGTAGGATTTTTAATGAATTGATTTGCAAATTATGGTGGAAAATAAGTATTTGGTCACCTACAAACAAGCAAGATTTCTGGCTCTCACAGACCTGTAACTTCTTCTTTAAGAGGCTCCTCTGTCCTCCACTCGTTACCTGTATTAATGGCACCTGTTTGAACTTGTTATCAGTATAAAAGACACCTGTCCACAACCTCAAACAGTCACACTCCAAACTCCACTATGGCCAAGACCAAAGAGCTGTCAAAGGACACCAGAAACAAAATTGTAGACCTGCACCAGGCTGGGAAGACTGAATCTGCAATAGGTAAGCAGCTTGGTTTGAAGAAATCAACTGTGGGAGCAATTATTAGGAAATAGAAGACATACAAGACCACTGATAATCTCCCTCGATCTGGGGCTCCACGCAAGATCCCACCCCGTGGGATCAAAATGATCACAAGAACGGTGAGCAAAAATCCCAGAACAACACGGGGGGACCTAGTGAATGACCTGCAGAGAGCTGGGACCAAAGTAACAAAGCCTACCATCAGTAACACACTACGCCGCCAGGGACTCAAATCCTGCAGTGCCAGACGTGTCCCCCTGCTTAAGCCAGTACATGTCCAGGCCCGTCTGAAGTTTGCTAGAGTGCATTTGGATGATCCAGAAGAGGATTGGGAGAATGTCATATGGTCAGCTGAAACCAAAATATAACTTTTTGGTAAAAACTCAACTCGTCGTGTTTGGAGGACAAAGAATGCTGAGTTGCATCCAAAGAACACCATACCTACTGTGAAGCATGGGGGTGGAAACATCATGCTTTGGGGCTGTTTTTCTGCAAAGGGACCAGGACGACTGATCCGTGTAAAGGAAAGAATGAATGGGGCCATGTATCGTGAGATTTTGAGTGAAAACCTCCTTCCATCAGCAAGGGCATTGAAGATGAAACGTGGCTGGGTCTTTCAGCATGACAATGATCCCAAACACACCGCCCGGGCAATGAAGGAGTGGCTCCGTAAGAAGCATTTCAAGGTCCTGGAGTGGCCTAGCCAGTCTCCAGATCTCAACCCCATAGAAAATCTTTGGAGGGAGTTGAAAGTCTGTGTTGCCCAGCGACAGCCCCAAAACATCACTGCTCTAGAGGAGATCTGCATGGAGGAATGATGAAAATTACAGGCCTCTCTCATCTTTTTAAGTGGGAGAACTTGCACAATTGGTGGCTGACTAAATACTTTTTTTCCCCACTGTAGTTACCTCAATTACCTTGTTCCGCTCCCTGCACATCGACTCGATACTGGTACTCTGTATATATTTTTACATGTTATTGTTATTCACTGTGTATTTATTCCTCGTGTCACTATTTGTATTTTTATTGTATATTTTTTTGGAAAAGGACCCGTAAGTAAGCATTTCACTGTTAGTCTACACCTGTTGTTTACGAAGCATGTGACAAATAACATTTTATTTTACATCATTTGGAAACCATGCCAGGGAAATAAAACCAAATCATGTATTGCTGTCATACCTTATCTATAGACTGCTTTCAGAGTAAGGAAACCAATATGTCATTTGGGTGAACTATCCCTTTTATAAAGATGATCACATCGAGTAGGGGGTTATTATAAAATAACCTTATGCAAAAAGGGCTGTGGTTATTGTAGCACACAAGAAACATATATTGACATATGTCTGTCTGTTGTGAAATATATTTTCAAAAACAATAATTTACACTTTCTCAAATCACATCAACACTGCTGAAGCAGCTCTTTATATACAGTACTCAACAGAGACTTATGGATCATGTTTTGCATGAAAACTTTTCCTCCCTCCCATAATTATAAACAGTCAGACTGGGTTGCAAAGTACTGGAGGCTTTCACAAATACATTCCAGTGAAGCTCAACCAGTCTTGAGGAAAGAGTGACGTGGAGATCACGCATTGGGATTGAGTCACAAGAAGAACCAACAGTCCACAGTGCTGCTGTGTATCCGCATTGGAATACTGTGACTGACCTAAACCAGACCAGACCACTCTTTGCTCTCAATATACTGTACAGTTGGCCAGTTACGGATTTCCTAGAAGGAAGTAAAATATCAAACTAGACCCTCAGCATCTCAATGGCTGTCAGTACACTGTTCATCAAACTTAAATGAAAATGCTTGAATCTAATAATGTCACAAATATTATGTTATTATTAATGTCCAATGCAGCCATTTTTTTATCTCAATATCAAAACATTTCTGGGTAACAATTAAGTACTTTGCTGTGATTGTTTTAAATTAAAATGGTCAAAAAGACACTAAAATAGCTTCTTAGCAAAGACCAATTTCTCAAGCAAGAATTGTGTTAGGACTGTCTGAGAGTGGTCTGAGCTGGGAAGGGAAAACTATCTGTTATTGGCAGAGAGGTTTGGAACTCTTTCTTATTGGTTTATTAACTAATTCACCGCCTGGTGATGTCACCAGGCAGGACAGAAGTCCATCCCACCAAAACAGGCTGAAATTTCAGGCGGTCGTTTCAAACAGCTCTTACACTAAAAGGGCATTAACATAATTTCACAATTTCACAGTATTATTCCAACCTCATAGTGTGGAAATATATATAAAACACAGGAAAATCACATTTTGGACTACAGTGGGCCTTTAATGGACTACAGTGGGCCTTTAAGTATATTCCAGCTCAGGTCAAGTCTCTAGTCTAGATGGTGCTCAGTATGGACATGTGACAGATATACATTTTACCTTCACACTGCCAAATCAGTGCACCTAAAAATAACTGATGATAACTGCTTGGTCATTATGACCACCAGTCTATGCCTCCTCTTGAAATAAAACAGAAGGACTATAGCAACAGGAAAAGTGTGTTAAATAATGTATGAAAATAAAAGACTGTGAAGGTATGGAAAATGTCAGGCTTGTATTTTAGTAGTTGCTGCTGTTCCAGGACCCAACTGGCTCAACAATCTGGTGTCAGGCAGCTGTTGGCCCTGCCTGTGGAATTCATCTCATAGCCCTGCCCCTAACCTAACAATGTTAACATTTTCACAGTGCAGTGGATCTAGATAAGCAGAGCAAAAGAGCACCGTTTTACAATTTCGGCCTGGTTCATTCTGAATAAACAACTGTCAACTTTGGACCTGACCTCCAACGGTGCAATAGTTCACCAACTGAATCAAGAGTGTAAATTCAATCCAAACCAGATTTGTTATTGGGTCAGGATGGTAAAGGTTAGAACTGGGTTGATCTGTATCTCATCCTGAATCAGGAGTCAAAGGAGTTGTTCAAAGTCGAAACAATGTAATTATTATTATTATTATTTTTTTTATATCTGGCCTTCAAAAAATATATGCACTTGTGTGGCAAACCAGTATTTAGGTACTATGTTGTGTTACCAAGCAACTGTATTTACCATTATGAATAGCCTATACATTACAATCCTCAAGTTGTTCTGTCTGAAAATAGTAAGGCCCTTTATGCCTGTATATATATATATATATATATATATATATATATATATATATTTTTTTTACTCATTCTGCTTTATGTCTCTGAATTTCTCAATCATTTCTCATGGAGGCGCTCTGTAGAGCAGGAAAGGTAGAGAGCTGTACTGGTAGTAGAGTGTCAGCTTTCTCTTCAGCCTGACCTATTTTACATGTGCAGATAAAGCAGCTGGTAGCATATGTTGGGAAACATGTTCTCATCTGCTGGAGGCTGGACCTCATGCTGCAAGTTTCTGCTCTACATTAAGAAGTATGTTGGGATTTTTTTAGGATTGGGAAATGCCATGACATTTGCTCTCTATGTATTATGTTTACATGAAACAAATGTGACAACTGACAAATAATTGTATTGGACAGGTTGTGCCATATAGCATGAATGAAGGGTTTGTCTTGGTGTTGATATGAGTAGGCCTATATCAATAGGATATGAGACAGACAGTACATATTGTTAAAATGCATAACACACAAGTCTCAAAAGTTTCCATTGTTTCATTAATTATCCCTCAACACTGATACTGTATTTACACTAAGAAAACATTGTGACGTGGAAACAAGGGAAATAATCATTTGAGCCTAAAACAGTTTTTACAGTATTTCAAATTACACAAACCACGTATGTTTATTATGTAACTGGCTTTTCCAGCAGATCAGTGTTGTTGACAAAGTTCATGGTACAGTCAGACAGGTTTAAAAAAAGTCACATTACCAACACAGTATCCACCAATCGTTGATCAGACAAACAATATAAGCGTCCAATCACAGACTTGAGGGGGGTTCTTGATGTGGGTCGTTCTAGCAATTTCTACAGACGTCTCAGCACACATTAAATAAATGTAACTCCGCCGAGAGTAATATGTTTTAAAATCATCTTGTCTTAATCAATAATTAGTGTATGTGTTATAATATGTGTATTTATTCGAATCTAAATGAATTAATTAAATGTAAATTGTACGTTTTAAAGTTAAAGCACGGACTATATTTTCAAACGCGGATGGATATTGTCACATGACGCTTTTCCACGTCGAAATGTTTTCTTAGTATAAATACAGTGTCCGCGCCCTTCGTGAATCATATTGAACACAGAAGCAAGAAGAAGGTTTTGTGAAATTGACGTCGAGGTTAATCGTAAGTAGCTACATTTTATATTTCTGTCAGTTTAATTTTTGTATTTTACTGATATTCATGTGTGAACTACTGTGCTGGAGTTGCAACGTTACTTTGTACAATTCGGCCTGACCTAACGTTAGTCTTCTCGAATGGTGTTGTTGACCAACCGTCGTTTTTCGCCCTTCCCTCACAAAATATTTAGATTTTGTGCCTTAATTTAAATAAGCCTTGTTACAAGAAATTGTGACTTCTCCTCGTATGGCTTACTATCTACAAGTTTGCTAGCCATGGCGACGATTGTCCGTTTTTTTTTCTTCTCCCCCCCATCATGCTGCTTTAGCTATCGTACTTTAGCCGGCTGAACGAATGACACTGGCGAAATGGCGCCCGATCGAATTCGTAATCCAAACGATAGCTACGCAGTTCTACAATTGTTTAAGTCAGTTTTTGGACCGACTTGCGCTTTCATAAAAGCTAATACGTTAAATACAAATGTTCTTAAGTTAATGGTATCTGAATAAAAGTTTGAGGTTTAACTTTACATTTTAGTCATTTAGCAGACGCTCTTATCCAGAGCGAGTTAGTGAGTGCTAGTAACCGCAGTAACTAGCAAAGTAAAAATATTTTCATCTTGCGGGAATGGACGTCAGTGGTAGCTTTAATAATTAATTTGGTTTGGTAATTAAAAGTTTCACTGTCTTTTCAGGTATAGAAATGCAGATCTTCGTGAAGACCCTCACCGGCAAGACCATCACCCTTGAGGTCGAGCCCAGTGACACCATTGAGAATGTGAAAGCCAAGATCCAGGACAAGGAGGGCATCCCCCCAGACCAGCAGCGTCTGATCTTCGCAGGCAAGCAGCTGGAAGATGGCCGCACCCTCTCCGACTACAACATCCAGAAAGAGTCCACCCTCCATCTTGTGCTGCGTCTCAGGGGAGGCATGCAGATCTTCGTCAAGACCCTCACGGGCAAAACCATCACACTAGAAGTGGAGCCAAGTGACACTATTGAGAATGTGAAAGCCAAGATCCAGGACAAGGAGGGCATCCCCCAGACCAGCAGCGTCTGATCTTCGCAGGCAAGCAGCTGGAAGATGGCCGCACCCTCTCCGACTACAACATCCAGAAAGAGTCCACCCTCCATCTTGTGCTGCGTCTCAGGGGGAGGCATGCAGATCTTCGTCAAGACCCTCACGGGCAAAACCATCACACTAGAAGTGGAGCCAAGTGACACTATTGAGAATGTGAAAGCCAAGATCCAGGACAAGGAGGGCATCCCCCCCAGACCAGCAGCGTCTGATCTTCGCAGGCAAGCAGCTGGAAGATGGCCGCACCCTCTCCGACTACAACATCCAGAAAGAGTCCACCCTCCATCTTGTGCTGCGACTCAGGGGAGGCATGCAGATCTTCGTCAAGACCCTCACGGGCAAAACCATCACACTAGAAGTGGAGCCAAGTGACACTATTGAGAATGTGAAAGCCAAGATCCAGGACAAGGAGGGCATCCCCCCAGACCAGCAGCGTCTGATCTTCGCAGGCAAGCAGCTGGAAGATGGCCGCACCCTCTCCGACTACAACATCCAGAAAGAGTCCACCCTCCATCTTGTGCTGCGTCTCAGGGGAGGCATGCAGATCTTCGTCAAGACCCTCACGGGCAAAACCATCACACTAGAAGTGGAGCCAAGTGACACTATTGAGAATGTGAAAGCCAAGATCCAGGACAAGGAGGGCATCCCCCCAGACCAGCAGCGTCTGATCTTCGCAGGCAAGCAGCTGGAAGATGGCCGCACCCTCTCCGACTACAACATCCAGAAAGAGTCCACCCTCCATCTTGTGCTGCGACTCAGGGGAGGACAGTAACAGTTTCCCTTTGGGGAGGACAGTAATAGTTTCCCTTGCTTCTGTTCTGACCAAAAATGTTTTCAGTTAAGTTTTTTCCACATGTTCGATTTTTATTATTGAAGTAAATAAAGGCATTTAATTTATTTGTTCTTCAGTGTTTACTTTCATTGCTTTCTGAGAAGTGTTGTGATAGCAAACAATTTAACTTAATATATTATCTTAAATTGGTTACATGAGGTGTCACTTATGAAGTATAAGGAACATGGTACATTAATTCACACTTGTTGTGAAAGTGTGCTATAATATGTACAGAAAACAGCTGCCTATGTTGAGTGGCCATCACGCTTAGTACTTGCCAATGCCCTATATAGGAGGCGTATCATAAGATGGATGAGTGATTTTTGTAAAATATTTAAATCTGCCACAGTGATACTTCACTGGTTTTAAAGCTGGAGTGAATCGGCCCATCTGACCTACAAGAAATGGCTGGGGATGTATTTGATCCAAAATTGGGAATTATTGCCACAACAATGAGCGATATTTCGGGGATTTATAAATGTGAAACATCCAGTTTGCATTTCCACTCCCTACCAAATGTGGTGAGGAAGCCCAGTGGCCGGCAGTGCGAGTTGGATTTTGGAGTTTCTGCTACTTTTCTCATTGAAACATTTCATCTCAATATAGTTTTGTTAACAAAACGACAGTCTTACGTACAGAGTGGACTAAGTTTTATAGACTTTACCCTTTGCCAAAGTTTCCAAAAATTGCGTTTAGGAGTGCAGGGGTGAATTTAGTTGCACACTTCACAGAATAGGCGTTCCCCTAATGCAAATACATGCTAGAACGCGCCAATAGGCTCTGCCCACTAGGATTAATTTGCTCCCATTGGTTACGACAGGCTGTGGTCTATCTTGGGTTAGATATAAAAATCTATTGCTTTCTTCAACCATATTTTAATTTTGTAAAAATAAGTAGTGTGTAGCCAGTAGTTAGCTACACCGCTACATAGCAATAAAGTAATTCACTACTGAAAACACTACCTAGATTTGCATTTAGTTCAATGACCACCAAGCTACTGCAAAATGTCGTTAAATTACTAGTTGAACTACATGTAGTTCAATACTCCCCAACACCAAATGTTAAAAGAAAGGTCACAGGCAGTTACGTACTGTTTTTGTACCTGAATTCCCATTAATGAGCCTTTGCCAAAAACCTGAATTCCAATTAATGAGCCTTTGCCGCCCCCTGTTGACTAAATATTCAAACAACAAACCAACGCTACAGTTTATAGAATGGAGCAATAACGTTTTATTTTCAATCGCTTTGGTGCATGTGGTGAATTTAAAAACGTTTTATACAAAACTCCAAACTGGTAACACTTGTAACGCAGCAAGTTTTGTATTCAAAAGTTTTGATTGTGCATTCGTTTTGTTTGGAGACATTTTTCACCACACAACAATTTATCCAAAATATAAGTTTACTGTGGAATACCATGAGAACATTGATTTAAACCCCAAAACACAACAATATGATATCTTCTCAATTTATTTGTTTTAAAAACCAATTAATCCAATAGAAAAATATATGTTTCAAAATTGCCCTTTGAATGTAATATGCTACACTACTGTAAATAACAGTACATTACACTGTTTTCACATTTGGCCATAGGTTCTCATCAACATCGCAGTAAATGGCCTCATTGTTCATGTACCTGTGGAAAAACCTTTTGGCATGGTGAATCCAAGCCTGACATACAGTACCAGTCAAAAGTTTGGACACACCTACTCATTCAACGGTTTTTCTTAATTGTTACTATTTTCTACATTGTAGAATAATAGTGAAGACATCAAAACTATGAAATAACACATATGGAATCATGTAGTAACCAAAAAAGTGTTAAACAAATCAAAATATATGTTATATTTGAGATTCTTCAAATAGCCACCCTTTGCCTTGATGACAACTTTGCACACTCTTGGCATTCTCTCAACCAGCTTCACCTGGAATGCTTTTCCAACAGTCTTGAAGGAGTTCCAAAAAATGCTGAGCACTTGTTGGCTGCTTTTCCTTCACTCTGCCTTCCGACTCATCCCAAACAATCTCAATTGGGTTGAGGTCGGGGGATTGTGGAAGCCAGGTCATCTGATGCAGTACTCCATCACTCTCCTTCTTGGTAAAATAGCCCTTACACAGCCTGTAGGTGTGTTGGGTCATTGTCCTGTTGGGGGAAAAAATGATAGTCCCACTAAGCCCAAATCAGACGGGATGGCGTATCGCTGCAGAATGCTGTGGTAGCCATGCTAGTTAAGCGTGCCTTGAATTCTAAATAAATCACAGACAGTGTCACCAGCAAAGCACCCCCACACCATAACACCTCCTCCTCCATGCTTTACAGTGAGAACTACACATGCAGAGATCATCCGTTCACCCACACCGCGTCTCACAAAGACACAGCGGTTGGAACCAAAAATCTCAAATTTGGACTCCAGTCCAAAGGACACATTTCCACCAGTCTAATGTCCATTGCTCGTGTTTCTTGGCCCAAGCAGGTCTCTTCTTCTTATTGGTGTCCTTTAGTAGTGGTTTCTTTGCAGCAATTAGACCATGAAGGCCTGATTCACACAGTCCCCTCTGAACAGTTGATGTTGAGATGCGTCTGTGACTTGAACTCTGTGAAGCATTTATTTGGCTGCAATTTCTGAGGCTGGTAACTCGAATTAACTTATCCTCTGCATCAGAGGTAACTCTGGGTCTTCCATTCCTGTGGCGGTCCTCATGAGAGCAAGTTTCATCATAGCACTTGATGGTTTTTGCGACTGCACTTGAAGAAACGTTAAAAGTTCTTGAAATGTTCCGTATTGACTGACCTTCATGTCTTAAAGTAATGATGGACTGTCGTTTCTCTTTGCTTATTTGTGCTGTTCTTGCCATAATATGGAATTGGTATTTTACCAAATAGGGCTATCTTCTGTATGGCTCAAACGCATTAAGGAAAGAAATTCCACAAATTAACTTTTAAGAAGGCACACCTGTTAATTGAAATGCATTACAGGTGACTACCTCATGAAGCTGGTTGAGAGAATGCCAAGAGTGTGCAAAGCTGTCATCAAGGCAAAGGGTGGCTATTTGAAGAATCTCAAATATAAAATATATTTGATTTGTTTAACACTTTTTTGGTTACTACATGATTCCATATGGGTTATTTCATAGTTTTGATGTCTTCACTATTATTCTACAATGTAGAAAATAGTAAAAATAAAGAAAAACCCTGGAATGCGTAGGTGTGTCCAAACTTTTGACTGGTACTGTAGATCTGGATTGACGTAATTGCATGCCTCATCCATGGCCTGAAGGAGGGTGGCACGCTCATGGGGATGGCAAACATACACATTCCACCTGTATTGTAATCATGTATTGTATTTTACAGTATTGTATTGTACTTACAGTATGTATTGTAGTGGACCTGTGTGGCTCAGTTAGTAAGAGCATGGCACTAGCAACACCAGAGTTGTGGGTTTGATTCCCACTAGAGTCACATAGGAAAATGTGGTTTGTCACTTTGGATAAAAGTGCCTGCTATGTAAATGGAATATATAATGGTATTACAACACTTTAATGGCCAATGCAATATTAGTATCTCAGTGTGAAACCCCCCCATCAAAAAGACACCAGCAACTTCATTTTGAATACATGTTTACTGTATAGGGGATGCATTTGTTAAATACAATACATCTCTGATCTTGTCAATATCAGACCTGTCACGGTTCAGACAGACGACAAGAGGACCACAATTGCGTCACACCAGAAAGTTTATTAAAACTTAAGGGGAAAGGGATGTAGGGAGTGAGTGAGGGCTCCAGGGGTTATCCCGTCCGATGTGCTGGGTCTGTGCCTCCCCCCAGTGGCAGCGATGCGTCCGATGACGCCGGTGGTTGGTGGTCCAGAAGTCCTGGGGGGGGGAGGAAACACAGACACAACGGGGCGGATGAAAACAGGCAGAAGTACAGTTCAAGGGAATCCAAAATACGTAGTAGCAAGGCAGAAGGCTGGTCAGAGTTACCGGGATAGAAGAGTAGTCAGGAGTCGTAATGGCAGAAGCAGGTCTGGATCTCCTAAGGCAGAAGAGTATCCAATAAACAGGCAGGTCCGGGGTCACAAAACCAGGGTGAGCCAGAAGCGCGAGCAAACAGGTTCGGGTGTGAGCCTTGCAGACGATCTGACACCGGAGAGCTGAAAGACAGGGCCTTAAATACTGGGAGAGGTTAGTGGGTAATGCAGCGCAGCTGGCAGAGTAATTAGAGCCGAGCAGAGCAGGGACAGGTGGAGCTAGTTAGGCTGAGTAGAGAGAGGGAGGTGAGCAGAGTGGAAGATAGTGGAAACCAATTAAGGTGGTAACCCGGTGGAGTGAGAGGGCTCATGACAGAACCCCCCCCCCAAGGGACGGCCCCAGAAGTCCCAAGAGCAACACCACGCCGGGCGGGAGGAGGGGAGCCGGAGGAGGGCTAGAACTCCTCCGAACGGTCCGAGTGAACGTCCTCATCCTCGGAGGAAGCCGGAGGGCCGTGGGCGGGAGATGGGACAGGTCCCGAGACAGGATCAGGCACAGGACAGGAAGCCGAGCGGGCCGGACGGTTAGGGACCCCTCTGGGGCGGCCCCTACGGATTGCAGGTTGATCAGGATGCCGTTGGTGGAAAGCGGTGATGAGAGTCCTATCCACAATCCGACTAGCTGGCACCCAGGTCCTTTCCTCAGGTCCATAGCCCTCCCAGTCAATGAGGTACTGGAGACCCCTACCCCTCCGTCTGGACCGAAGCAGGCGGCGGACGGTGTAAACCAGACCACCATCGACGAGCCGTGGAGGAGGAGGACCAGGCGCAGCAGGGACCAGCGGACTCTCATGGATGGGCTTAATCTTAGACACATGGAAAGTGGGGTGCACCCTCAGGGAATTAGGCAGTTGGAGCCGGACAGCAGTTGGGCTAATCACTCTTATGATAGGGAATGGGCCAATGAACCGAGGTGCCAGCTTCTGCGACTCCACCCTGAGTGGCAGGTTCTTCGATGACAACCACACCCTTTGACCAACATGGTAGGTGGGAGCAGGAATTCTCCGACGGTTGGCCCCGGTAGTGTAGCTGGCAACGGACCTGAGGAGTGTGGCTCGGGCTTGTGACCAGGTGCGGCGACATCGACGGGCAAAAGCAAGTGCAGATGGGCAAGTAACCTCCTCCTCCTGGCTGGCAAATAGAGGAGGCTGGTATCCATAAACACATTGAAAAGGGGACATACCGATGGCAGAGCAGGTCAGAGAATTGTGTGCGTACTCCACCCATGTCAATTGCTGCGACCAGGAGTGGGGGTTGCGTGAAGTCATGCATCGCAGTGCCTTCTCGAGCTCCTGATTAGCCCGCTCTGACTGCCCATTGGATTGGGGATGGAATCCGGAAGTCAGACTGACTGTGGCTCCCAGCAGGTGACAGAACTCCTTCCAAAAAGCGGAGGAGAATTGTGGACCACGGTCAGAAACAACATCCCTTGGCAGTCCGTGGATCCGGAAGACGTGTTCCAGGACCACCTGGGCGGTCTCCTTGGCGGTTGGGAGCTTGGGGAGGGGAATGAAGTGTGCCATCTTGCTGAAACGGTCAACGATGGTGAGAATGACGGTCATGCCACTTGAAGGGGGCAGCCCCGTGACAAAGTCAAGGGCGATGTGAGACCAGGGACGTCTGGGCACAGGCAGGGGCTGCAGCAACCCGGCTGGGGGCTGGCAGGACGACTTGTGTTGGTTGCAGATGGGGCAGGCTTGGACGAATTCCCGTACATCCTTCCTCAGAGAGGGCCACCAGAACCTCTGGGCGAGCAGGTTGTAAGTGCGGGTGGAGCCAGGGTGACAAGCTAGGCGGGGAGTCATGTCCCCACTGAATGACCTGGGACCTCAGGTCTTCGGGGACAAAAAGGCGGTCAGCTGGGCAAGTGCTGGGACCTGGCTGGTTACGGAGAGCCTCCAGCACCTGTTCCTCAACAGCCCAGGTCAGAGCTGCAACGATGCAGGGACTTGGCAGAATCGACACAGGGTCCTTGGAGGGGGTGTCATCCTTCTGGAATTGACGGGAGAGGGCGTCTGGCTTGGTGTTGCGTGATCCAGGCCGGTATGACAGAGTGAAATTAAACCTGGTGAAGAACAGGGCCCAGCGGGACTGCCTGGAGTTCAACCGTTTGGCCGTGCGGATGTACTCCAAGTTCTTATGATCGGTCCAAACGAGAAATGGAATGGTGGACCCCTCCAGCCAGTGACGCCACTCCTCCAAGGCAAGCTTCACAGCCAGCAGCTCACGGTTCCCTATGTCGTAATTGCACTCAGAGGGGGACAACCGACGTGAGAAAAAGGCACAGGGATGGAGCTTCCTATCCTCCGCAGCCCACTGAGAAATCACAGCACCAACTCCCACATCCGAGGCGTCCACCTCCACAATGAATTGCCGGTCCACATCAGGCATCTGGAGGATGGGAGCGGAGGTGAACCTCACCTTGAGGGTACTGAAGGCTTTGTCGGCTGCTGGGGTCCAGGTGAAGGGTTGCTTGGTGCTGGTTAGAGCAGTGAGAGGGGCAGCAACGGTACTGTAGTTCCGGATAAACTTCCTATAGAAGTTAGCAAACCCCAGAAACTGTTGCAGCTTCTTTCTGTTCTCCGGAACTGGCCACGAAGTGACTGCTGATACTTTGGCAGGATCCATTTGGATACTTCCTTCTGCCACTATGTACCCCAGGAAGGCCAAAAGGCATAACCAGATACTCGTAGTGGCCTGTTGGTGTATTGAATGCGGTTTTCCATTCATCTCCCTCCCGGATCCGCACTAGGTGGTAAGCGTTTCTGAGATCCAACTTGGTAAAAACAGTGGCTCCCTGGAGCAACTCAAAAGCAGAGGTGAGCAGAGGCAGAGGGTAACGGTTTTTCACTGTGATGTCGTTGAGTCCCCTGTAGTCGATGCAGGGGCGAAGAGATCCGTCCTTCTTCCCCACAAAGAAGAAGCCAGCACCAGCAGGAGATGAAGATGAACGGATTAATCCTGCGGACAGAGAGCCATTGATGTAGTCCTCCATGGACTTTCTTTCAGGAGCAGACAACGAATAAAGACGACCCCTTGGAGGAGCTGTTCCAGGGAGGAGGTCGATGGCACAGTCGTACGGTCGGTGAGGGGGCAGAGATGTGGCTCTTGCTTTGTTAAACACCTCTCTGAGACCATGGTAGCATTCTGGGACATTGGAGAGGTCCGGAGCGGAGTTAGTAGGTACTGGCCGAGGGGTAGTGCGGCAGCAAGCAGGCAGGTTCGGTGGCAGTCCTCTCCCCACTCCCTGATCACCCCGGTCACCCAGTCGAGCTGAGGGTTGTGCCGGCGGAGCCATGGGTAACCCAGGATGAGGGGTTGGCCTGGAGAGGGGAGCAGGTGAAACTGGATAGTTTCTTGATGGTTTCCGGACAGACCCATCGAGACCGGGGCCGTGACATGAGTGACCGATCCGAGTAAGTGTCCGTCCAGTGCCCGGGCAGGAATAGGAGGTGTCAAACGGAGGTTCTCCAGTCCCAGTTGGCGTGCCAGCTTGACGTCCATTATGTTGGCTTCGGCGCCAGAATCCACCAGAGCAGCCAGGGTGTGAGTTGAGTCAGAGAGGCGGAGGTGAACTTGCAGCAGGGGTTTGCGGTCGGAGGACTGGATGGTCATTGAACTCGACCGGACTCCCCCTACGCCCGGTGAGCTTCGGCCCTTTAAAGGGCAGGTTACCACACGATGTCCATCACCTCCACAATAGAGGCAGAGGTTTGAGGTGAAGCGGCGCTGGCGCTCTGCAGGAGTGAGGGAGGCTCGCCCAATCTCCATAGGCTCAGACTGATCAAGCTGACCTGGGTGAGTGGCAGTAGATGACAGGAGCCCAGTCGGATCTCTCCGAATGCCGGTAGTAGGTGGACCTTGGCGCCCCCTCTCACGACGACGGGTCTGTATCCTTCTGTCGATCCTGACAGTCAGTGCGATGGCTTCATCAAGAGTGGAAGGCAGTTCATGGGAGACCAACTCGTCCTTGATATAGTCAGCCAAACTATGGAAGAACGCGTCCACCAACGGTGGTGTGTTCCAAGAACTTCGCCTAGCCAGGGTTCGGAAGTCGATGGAATGGTCTGCGACTGTACGTCTGCCTTGTCGAATACTGAACAGTTCACGAGACGCCTCTGCGGTGGGTGAATCCAGGTCAAACACCTTCAGCATCTCCTCAGCAAACAGGTCGAAGGTTGCACATGCGGGGGGTTTGACGTTCGAACTCTGCTGTTCCCCAGAGTCGAGCTCGGCCCGTCAGGTGAGTGATGGCATACCCAACTTTAGCCCCCTCCGTGGCGAAGGTCCTTGGCTGCAAGGAGAACTGAAGTCGGCAGCTAGTCAGGAATGGCCGGACCTGGGTTGAATCGCCGTTGAACCGCTCGGGGTTTCCAATCTTGGGTTCCGGAGCAGCGGCTGCAATGACCGGGGCAGGTAACTCGGGGGCTGGGCTGGTGGGCAGACTGGCTGGGGTAAGGTTGGTGAGGAGTTGAATGAGCATGGCGAGTTGTTGTTGCTGCTGCTGGAACTGCTGCTCATGCTCATCGGTTTCCATGTCGGGGAAAGTGTGCGCTGAGTCCATAATGGTCAGATCGTACTGTCACGGTTCAGACAGACGACAAGAGGACCACAATTGCGTCACACCAGAAAGTTTATTAAAACTTAAGGGGAAAGGGATGTAGGGAGTGAGTGAGGGCTCCAGGGGTTATCCCGTCCGATGTGCTGGGTCTGTGCCTCCCCCCAGTGGCAGCGATGCGTCCGATGACGCCGGTGGTTGGTGGTCCAGAAGTCCTGGGGGGGGAGGAAACACAGACACAACGGGGCGGATGAAAACAGGCAGAAGTACAGTTCAAGGGAATCCAAAATACGTAGTAGCAAGGCAGAAGGCTGGTCAGAGTTACCGGGATAGAAGAGTAGTCAGGAGTCGTAATGGCAGAAGCAGGTCTGGATCTCCTAAGGCAGAAGAGTATCCAATAAACAGGCAGGTCCGGGGTCACAAAACCAGGGTGAGCCAGAAGCGCGAGCAAACAGGTTCCGGGTGTGAGCCTTGCAGACGATCTGACACCGGAGAGCTGAAAGACAGGGCCTTAAATACTGGGAGAGGTTAGTGGGTAATGCAGCGCAGCTGGCAGAGTAATTAGAGCCGAGCAGAGCAGGGACAGGTGGAGCTAGTTAGGCTGAGTAGAGAGAGGGAGGTGAGCAGAGTGGAAGATAGTGGAAACCAATTAAGGTGGTAACCCGGTGGAGTGAGAGGGCTCATGACAAGACCGTCTTTTTTCAATCACTTTGGCACATTTTTCAGATGTAAGTGGTATATTTTCAAAACTCTAAGTACAAAACTCTAAACTGATAACACTTGTAATGCCCCCTTTTTTATGTTCAGAACCTTTGGTTGTGCATTCATTGGGTTTTCACACATCTTTCACCCCTGAGTCATTAATGCAAAATCAACGTTTTCCGTTAATACCATGAGAACATTTTGTTTAGACAGCAATGCATCAGATAATGATAGGCTCACCATTTAGTCATTTTAACTACCATTTAATCCAATAGCAAAAAAAATACACATTTCAAAAGTGTTCTTTTTGAAGTGCTGAATAGAAAGAATAGTAGATGGTAAATAGAATTTTCCAAACAGTATTTGACTATATCTTGACATGCAATAAAATATATATATATATATATTTTGTCCAATGGCAAGTTGTGAGCATGTTGAGAAATATGTCAGTCTTACAGTTTCATTATCATTATACAGTACAAATGTAGGACAAATCATCAGAAGCTGTGGAAAAAATAGTATTGTAAAGTAGTTGGCTACTGTAAAAACATAGCACCGTGTTGTATGCCATTTCTGCCCCATGCAGCATTGTATAAGATCACCTTTTCTTCGTGACTTGTCAACTGATACAGTATCATCTGTCTCTCTGCTTGAAATTAATCAGTTTACAGTGTATCAATGAAATTCAGATAATGAGTGGAATATATTGTTATATACAACCCAGGTATTTCAGCAGTACATAATGATTTCAAATGGTAGCACATACAATAAAGTGACTCCACTTTGTCCGATTGAAGCACACTGGCTGATGGAGAATGATTATGTAGTATTTACAGCCACATCTATATATGATTTGGTTTCCTTCCAACATAAATTGACATCAAATTGATACATTTATGAGGTAAAAATATCGAATTTTACAGTGCTCAGCAGTTATCAAACTATATAGGTTAACTAGGCATTAAATCATTTTGGTTCAGTAGTTTTCAATTTTGAGCAGTTTTATTAAGTGATAGTTAATTGTATTGTTAACAAATTAAAATAATATAAAATGTAAAGTGAATATTCCATTTTTAAAAGCAGATACTAAGATTGAATGTGTATCCAAATTGAAAGAGTGATTTGGTGCAGTGAACAAGTGACTTTGTGAATTTGTTTTTTGTACTCAGTCAATTGAAAATGTGCTTAGAGTTTTGAAACATGAGCTATTTTAATGATCTGTTTAGATTTTTGTGCTTTAAGTTGTGAAAATGTACCACATATTTGGGAAAATTGCACCAAAGTGATTGAAAAAAACTGTAATAGTACATTACAGTATACAGTTGAAGTCGGAAGTTTACATACACTTAGCTTGGAGTCATAAAAACCTGTTTTTCAAACACTCCACAAATTTCTTGTTAACAAACTATAGTTTTGTCAAGTCGGTTAGGACATCTACTTTGTGCATGACACAAGTACTTTTTCCAACAATTGTTTATTTCACTTATTATTCACTGTATCACAATTCCAGTGGGTCAGAAGTTTACATACACTAAGTTGACTGTGCTTTTAAACAGCTTGGAAAATTCCATAAAATGATGTCATGGCTTTAGAAGCTTCTGATAGGCTAATTGACATCATTTGAGTCAATTGGAGGTGTACCTGTGGATGTATTTCAAGGCCTACCTTCAAACTCAGTGCCTCTTTGCTTGACATCATGGGAAAATGAAAATAAATCAGCCAAAAAAAATGGTAGACCTCCACAAGTCTGGTTCATAATTTGGAGCAATTTCCAAACGCCTGAAGGTACCACGTTCATCTGTACAAACAATAGTATGCAAGTATAAACACCATGGGACCACGCAGCCGTCACACCGCTCAGGAAGAAGACGCGTTCTGTCTCCTAGAGATGAACGTACTTTGGTGCGAATCAATCCCAGAACAACAGCAAAGGACCTTGTGAAGATGCTGGAGGAAACAGGTACAAAAGTATCAATATCCACAGTAAAACGAGTCCTATATCGACATAACCTGAAAGGCCGCTCAGCAAGGAAGAAGCCACTGCTCCAAAACCTGTATAGCAAAGCCAGACTATGGTTTGCAACTGCACATGGGGACAAAGATCGTACTTTTTGGAGAAACGTCCTCTGGTCTGATGAAACAAAAATATAATTGTTTGGCCATAATGACCATCGTTATGTTTGGAGGAAAAAGGGGGTTGCTTGTAAGCCGAAGAACACCATCCCAACCGTGAAGCAAGGGGGTGGCAGCATCATGCTGTGGGGGTGCTTTGCTGCAGGAGGGACTGGTGCACTTCACAAAATAGATGGCATCATGAGGAAGGAAAATTACTTGGATATATTGAAGCAACATCTCAAGACATCAGTCAGGAAGTTAAAGCTTGGTCGCAAATGGGTCTTCCAAATGGACAATGACCCCAAGCATACTTCCAAAGTTGTGGCAAAATGGCTTAAGGACAACAAAGTCAAGGTATTGGAGTGGCCATCACAAAGCCCTGACCTCAATCCTATAGAAAAGTTGTGGGCAGAACTGAAAAAGCGTGTGCGAGCAAGGAGGCCTACAAACCTGACTCAGTTACACCAGCTCGGTCAGGAGAAATGGGCCAAAATTCACCCAACTTATTGTGGGAAGCTTGTGGAAGGCTACCCGAAATGTTTGACCCAAGTTAAACAATTTAAAGGCAATGCTACCAAATACTAATTGAGTTTATGTAAACCTCTGACCCACTGGAAATGTGATGAAAGAAATAAAAGCAGAAATAAATCATTCTCTCTACTATTATTCTGACATTTCACATTCTTAAAATAAAGTGGTGATCCTAACTGACCTAAGACAGGGAATTTTTACTAGGATTAAATGTCAGGAATTGTGAAAAACTGAGTTTAAATGTATTTGGCTAAGGTGTATGAAAACTTCAGACTTCAACTGTTTATGATTCTTTATATGTTTATGCTTTACAAACATACATTTTCATTATGTACAGTGGCTTGCGAAAGTATTCACCCCCCTTGGCATTTTTCCTATTTTGTTGCCTTACAACCTGGAATTAAAAAATATTTTAGGGGGGGTTGTATCATTTGATTTACACAACATACCTACCACTTTGAAGATGCAAAATGTTTTTTATTGTGAAACAAACAAGAAATAAGACAAAAAAAAGCTGAAAACTTGAGCGTGCATAACTATTCACCCCCCCCAAAGTCAATACTTTGTAGAGCCACCTTTTGCAGCAATTACAGCTGCAAGTCTCTTGGGGTATGTCTCTATAAGCTTGGCACATCTAGCCACTGGGAGTTTTGCCCATTCTTCAAGGCAAAACTGCTCCAGCTCCTTTAAGTTGGATGGGTTCCGCTGGTGTACAGCAATCTTTAAGTCATACCACAGATTCTCAATTGGATTGAGGTCTGGGCTTTGACTAGGCCATTCCAAGACATTTAAATGTTTCCCTTTAAACCACTCAAGTGTTGCTTTAGCAGTATGCTTAGGGTCATTGTCCTGCTGGAAGGTGAACCTCCGTCCCAGTCTCAAATCTTTGGAAGACTGAAACAGGTTTCCTTCAAGAATTTCCCTATATTTAGCGACATCCATCATTCCTTCAATTCTGACCAGTTTCCCAGTCCCTGCCGATGAAACACATCCCCACAGCATGATGCTGCCATGATGCAGCGTTTTCCTTGATTGCCAAAAAGCTCAATTTTAGTCTCATCTGACCAGAGTACCTTCATCTATATGTTTGGGGAGTCTCCCACATGCCTTTTGGCGAACACCAAACATGTTTGCTTATTTCTTTCTTTAAGCAATGGCTTTTTTCTGGCCACTCTTCCGTAAAGCCCAGCTCTGTGGAGTGTACGGCTTAAAGTGGTCCTATGGACAGATACTCCAACCTCCGTGAGTTTTGGTGGGCGGCCTTCTCTTGGCAGGTTTGTTGTGGTGCCATATTCTTTCCATTTTTTAATAATGGATTTAATGGTGCTTTGTGGGATGTTCAAAGTTTCTGATATTTCTTTATAATCCAACCCTGATCTGTACTTCTCCACAACTTTGTCCCTGACCTGTTTGGAGAGCTCCTTGGTCTTCATGGTGCCGTTTGCTTGGTGGTGCCCCTTGCTTAGTGGTGTTGCAGACTCTGGGGCCTTTCAGAACAGGTGTATATGTACTGAGATAATGTGACAGATCATGTGACACTTAGATTGCACACAGGTGGACTTTATTTAACAAATTATGTGACTTCTGAAGGTAATTGGTTGCACCAGATCTTATTTAGGGGCTTCATAGCAAAGGGGTGAATACATACGCACCAATTAGAATTTTTTGAAACAAGTTAGTTTTTTCATTTCACTTCACCAATTTTGACTATTTTGTGTATGTCCATTACATGAAATCCAAATAAAAATCCATTTAAATTACAGGTTGTAATGCAACAAAATAGGAAAAAACACCAAGGGGGATGAATACTTTTGCAAGGCACTGTAGTTCTCAAATCTGTAGTAGACAAACCTGTTTAAAATCTATAGGTTTACCAAACGTTTAAGTGATTATCAATTAAGTAATAGTAAAATGTATTTTAACAAATGAGAAGACAATCATATCAAAAGTAATGTTAGCATTGCAATGTGAAAATAAATTACTTTATATGAAAATGTTGCAATGTGAAACATGTATTTATAGATGAAACACTGATTAAGTTTGCTGCAAAAGTTACTCTAAGATTTTGTGTGTTGTACTTAGTCAATTGAAAATGTGCTTGGACTGCCTTTTTGTTGATCTGTTTTGAGTTTTGTACTAAGCGTTGTGAAAATGTACAACATACTTGTGAAAATTGCACCAAAGCAATTGAAAAAAACGCTATTATCAAATTACAGTGGGGGAAAAAAGTATTTAGTCAGCCACCAATTGTACAAGTTCTCCCACTTAAAAAGATGAGAGAGGCCTGTAATTTTCATCATAGGTACACGTCAACTATGACAGACAAATTGAGAATTTTTTTCTCGAGAAAATCACATTGTAGGATTTGTAATGAATTTATTTGCAAATTATGATGGAAAATAAGTATTTGGTCAATAACAAAAGTTTCTCAATACTTTGTTATATACCCTTTGTTGGCAATGACACAGGTCAAACGTTTTCTGTAAGTCTTCACTCCTTCGTTGCCCGGGCAGTGTGTTTGGGATCATTGTCATGCTGAAAGACCCAGCCACGTTTAATCTTCAATGCCCTTGCTGATGGAAGGAGGTTTTCACTCAAAATCTCACGATACATGGCCCCATTCATTCTTTCCTTTACACGGATCAGTCGTCCTGGTCCCTTTGCAGAAAAACAGCCCCAAAGCATGTTGTTTCCACCCCCATGCTTCACAGTAGGTATGGTGTTCTTTGGATGCAACTCAGCATTCTTTGTCCTCCAAACACGACGAGTTTAGTTTTTACCAAATGTTCTATTTTGGTTTCATCTGACCATATGACATTCTCCCAATCCTCTTCTGGATCATCCAAATGCACTCTAGCAAACTTCAGACGGGCCTGGACATGTACTGGCTTAAGCAGGGGGACACGTCTTGCACTGCAGGATTTGAGTCCCTGGCGGCGTAGTGTGTTACTGATGGTAGGCTTTGTTACTTAGGTCCCAGCTCTCTGCAGGTCATTCACTAGGTCCCCCCGTGTGGTTCTGGGATTTTTGCTCACCGTTCTTGTGATCATTTTGACCCCACGGGTGAGATCTTGCGTGGAGCCCCAGATCGAGGGAGATTATCAGTGGTCTTGTATGTCTTCCATTTCCTAATAATTGCTCCTACAGTTGATTTCTTCAAACCAAGCTGCTTACCTATTGCAGATTCAGTCTTCCCAGCCTGGTGCAGGTCTACAATTCTGTTTCTGGTGTCCTTTGACAGCTCTTTGGTCTTGGCCATAGTGGAGTTTGGAGTGTGACTGTTTGAGGTTGTGGACAGGTGTCTTTTATACTGAAAACAAGTTCAAACAGGTGCCATTAATACAGGTAACGAGTGTAGGACAGAGGAGCCTCTTAAAGAAGAACTTACAGGTCTGTGAGAGACAGAAATCTTGCTTGTTTGTAGGTGACCAAATACTTATTTTCCACCATAATTTGCAAATCAATTCATTAAAAATCCTACAATGTGATTTTCTGGATATTTTTTTCTCAATTTGTCTGTCATAGTTGACGTGTACCTATGATGAAAATTACAGGCCTCTCTCATCTTTTTAAGTGGGAGAACTTGCACAATTGGTAGCTGACTAAATACTTTTTTCCCCCACTGTATCTGCTCACTGATAACAGTGGTGGGGAAATTACTCTATTGTCATACTTGAGTAAAAGTAAAGATACCTAAATAAAAAATTACTCAAGTAGAAGTGAAAGTCACCCAGTAACATATAATCCTCAGGCCCCCACAGGTTAAATCCAGCTTCTGTGTTGTTGGTCATGACCACTCCTTTCAGCTTGGTGATGACAGAGCTCTGGACGGTCTCTTCCCTTGATTGGTACCCCTTCTTATACACTAAAACCCACCTGAGAATTTAAACACACTGATTATTGATTGATTGATTTTTTTCTGTAATTTCATTCATTTTAACTCTCGGTCACATATGAAAATGTAGAGAAGTTGTCAGTCACGTATAAAATTGACATTGATGGTTATTTGAACAAACGTATTACAGTATGGGTCTAGTGCCCTGGATAAATTAAAGTTTTAATTCATGTGCTGAGTGTTCATAAGACACAAAATGTCAAATGCAGTCTATAAAACGGTTATAGAATGCTGTAAAACATGTTAATGAGATGAGGGAAAGGAGGCAGTCATGAAAGGATACTTTCATTTTGTGGAGGAACAATTTGCCTCTGTGAAATGGGTGGATTATTTATGGTCAAGAGTAATGTAACAAAAAAAAATGCTTTATTTACATTTACCTAAACTGCAATTATTAATTAGATTTGGATTACATAGTACTGTATCAGACCAGAGGGCAGGCTCTGGAAGAAGCCACACAGATTGTGAATTGAGTCCCCTGCTCTTTGTGTTGCATTCTTCCTTTGCCTGTGTGCCATACAGCCTCTTTGCTTTATCTTGGCCAGGTCGCAGTTGTAAATGAGAACTTGTTCTCAACTGGCTTACCTGGTTAAATAAAGGTGAAATAAAATAAAAATAAAATATAAAAAAAAGGCCTGAGCACTGCTGCCCTCAGACAGCAGAGCCCATACTGACTACCTTCCTCAGCTTGATGAAACAGGTGGCAGGTGTATGTGGCAGTTTGGAGTGTGACTGTTTGAGGTTGTGGACAGGTGTCTTTTATACTGATAACAAGTTCAAACAGGTGCCATTAATACAGGTAACGAGTGGAGGACAGAGGAGCCTCTTAAAGAAGAACTTACAGGTCTGTGAGAGCCAGAAATCTTGCTTGTTTGTAGGTGACCAAATACTTATTTTCCACCATAATTTGCAAATCAATTCATTAAAAATCCTACAATGTGATTTTCTGGATTATTTTTTCTCAATTTGTCTGTCATAGTTGACGTGTACCTA
The DNA here is from genome assembly GCF_020615455.1 of Coregonus clupeaformis. NCBI lineage: Eukaryota > Metazoa > Chordata > Actinopteri > Salmoniformes > Salmonidae > Coregonus > Coregonus clupeaformis. The sequence goes on along the minus strand of NC_059204.1, from coordinate 20,818,384 downwards.
TGATGAAAATTACAGGCCTCTCTCATCTTTTTAAGTGGGAGAACTTGCACAATTGGTAGCTGACTAAATACTTTTTTCCCCAACTGTATCTGCTCACTGATAACAGTGGTGGGGAAATTACTCTATTGTCATACTTGAGTAAAAGTAAAGATACCTAAATAAAAAATTACTCAAGTAGAAGTGAAAGTCACCCAGTAACATACTACTTGCGTAAAAACTAAAAGTATCTGGTTTTAAATGTACTCTAGTACAGTGGGGGGAAAAGTACTCAATTGTCATATTTGAGTAAAGGTAAAAAGTAAAAGTAAATTATACTTCAAATGCCTTATATTATGCAAACCAGACGGTACGATTGTCTTTTTTATTTTTATTTACTGACAGCCAGGAGCACAATCGCAACATTCAGAAACAATTTACAAACGCAGTATTTGTGTTTAGTGAGTCCGCCAGATCAGAGGCAGTAGGGATGACAACTTGTTATATTGATAGGTGTGTGAATTGGACCATATTGTTGTCCTGCCTGAGCATTTCAAATGTAATGAGTACTTTTGGGTGTCAGGGAAAATGTATGGGAGTAAAAAGTACATATTTTGTTCAGGAATGTAGTGGAGTAAAAGTAAAAGTTGTCAAAACTATAAATACTCAATTAAAGTACAGATACCCCCCAAAAAACTACTTAAGCAGTACTTCAAAGTATTTTTATTTCGCTACTTTACACCCGACTATGTGGTGTTATTTGAAATACGATCACCGAAAAAGATCATAGGACTGTATTATCTTTCCATCTGAATCTGAAATAGGATTGGATCAAGTAAACTCTATTTACATTCCCCCATAAAACAAGATTACTACCACACAAAAATTAGCTGGCTCAAGCAGCCTGACTAAAAGTTTCTCATATGCAGTGACCTTTCCAGCTTCAGTAATCAAAGTGTTTGCAACCTGAAGAGGAGCCCACATAGTACATCCATACTATAGAATGAGAATGTAACTCCCTAAATGTATACAGTACACTCATGAGCTGAACCTGAACCAAGTACTGTTGAAGAGTTGAACACCCTGTGACCCCTGACCCCCTCCAACAGTATTTAGATAAGGACTTTGTGTGAGAATATTGTTGTGAAAAGTGTTATAGCCTATAAATACAGTTTGATTGAATGAAATGGGATGGTACTGCAATTCAGGTGACACAGTTCAGCAGTCTGCAATGTCATATTACACACACACACACACACACACACACACACACACACACACACACACACACCCAATGTGTTTTGGTATTGATTAGACCTAACACCATATTAGAATGGCCATAAGATTTAGGCTATTACCCAGACAGTCCTGGCCACATTTCCCATTCAAGGTGTCATTCATGTGTGATGTAAGAATTCCTAACAACCCCACTCCACTCCACTCTAACCAGTGGCCGGTAACCTACCCAGGGTCTATTTTTTACTTTTGCTCTAGTTAGCTACTCAACTGAACAATTTTATTTTTGCAGCCCAGCCCAGCAGGGTGCCATGTAGGCTGCTCTTGCCATATATGATAGCTCATACAAATTATCCTGTTGTTGTTTTAGTCCAGTGGTTCCCAACTCCAGTCCTTGAGTACCCCAAACAGTACACATTTCTGTTGTAGCCCCAGACAAGCACACCTGATTCAACTTGTCACCATGTCCTCAATTAGTTAAATCAGTTTATCCAGGGCTACAACAAAAATGTGTGCTGTTGGGGTACTCGAGTTGGGAAACACTGTTTTAGTCTATGCCTAAATATTTGCTACAGGTTTATTGACAGAAATAAAGTGCTTAAAACAGCACTGTTGGTGATGTGGTCTAGAGATAGCATAGGGCAGGGGTAGGGAACTAGATTCAGAAGCGGCCGAGTTGTGTCAGAGAGAATGGTCGAGGGGCAGAACATAATTCTAATAATTTCTAAACTGCTAATTCACCTCAACTAAATCCAAAGAGGTTGCATTTGAAAATAACAATCATTTCATACCTTGATTACATTGAGACACAATCACGTCTCTTTTTTTATTTGTAGGAATATTTTATAAATTAAACATTTGCTTTTGCTGAATTCCTGATGATTTTACAGTCTTTTTTTGACCCCTTAAAAAATCACTTGGGCCGCCTGTTGCCGACCCATTGGAAAGTGTGAAGGTAATGTTTAAGATTGGCAGTCATGGGAATAAATAGATTAATTGCAATAATACGAAGTTAATGATTAGCTGATATGAGATCAGATTTAAGAATGTTAATTTATACACATTATTATTGTGTTTCATTATCAATTTAAAGCAGAAACTGAAACCGCGTTCATGTTAGGTTAGCCTAGTCACAAGTCATTGGAATTGCAGCAACTTACTTGACTAATGAAAGCCCATGCAATTGCCAAGACACACTTCAGTGCTGCCAGTCTCACACGCGCGATCACCAGCTGTCGAAGTCTGGGGACAGGAATATGGGCGAATTGACTTGGGGAACATTTTTCCTTGGTTTCCTTAATTTCAAGACAGAAAAATATGTCATCGCCGAAAACAGAAAATTGGGAATCTCATTTAGAGTTTTTCAAATCTGTGTGCTGGCATACGTGATCGGGTGAGGTGTATGTCTATTTTATTGCATGCTAACAACGTAGAAATAATCAATAATACAGCGACAATAATGTATTAAAATGGCAATAACTATTTCCATATAAAGTCGCAATTAGATTTCATTGTCAATCGTGGGTGTCTTTGAGGTCGTTCAAGCTGTCATCATGAAACGTGGCTACGGAGTTCGGGTTTCCCTCATGACTATAATATTCACGGTTCAGGACCGTGGTAAAGTTAGTTTGAGATTCGAAATTCGTCATACATTCGGACTTTCAAACTTCAATAGCTAACGAACAAATTGAGCAACATACCTCAGGTTAGGCTCTTGCACAGGTCTTATTTTCCGATTCAGACTCGAATTTCATAATCACACAGTAATGGTGTAGGTAGCCTGGAGTACCACAGTATGAGGCATAATACCCATAAAATATAGCAGTCAAATAAGGAAATGGTTCCAATCGTTTTTCCACCATTCATTTTTCCCATAGGGGATTTTAGAAACACTTAAAATAAGGGATGTGTTTCGTGTAGGCTTACTCTGGTGTAACATTTTGATAACCGAGTAAATCTCCCTAGGACAAGGTGACTTTTATCAATATATTCGCCTGTATTTACCCCCCGCAGCCCCGAAATGAAATGCTAATTAGCTGCTAATGTGGCTATAATAAAGAACTACAAATGCCATGATGATCTGTAGGAGACTGCTGAATCGAGGCAAAGGTAAGAATCTCTGGATTAATGATCTAATGCTAGCTACATTTAGTAATGAATAAATTGGCTAAATTTCTTTAAATTAACAATTCTGTGAACTGTCTTGTGCAAGTTTTAAATTGACACAATACCTGTTAGCAAAGGTGTCAGCTATAGATGACGTGCAGGAGCTTGCAGGAATTTGTAGTCTTGCATGATGTCTACTTTGATGCTAATTAGCATTTTTGAATCTGAGAGTAAATAGAGCCGAATATATTAATAAATGTCACCTTGTCCGAGAGAGATTTACATGGTTATCAAAGCGTCACACCAGGGTAAGCATACACAAAACACTGCCCTTATTTTAAGTATTTCTAAAATTCCCTATGGGAAAAATGAATGGTGGAAAAATGATTGGAACCATTTCCCTGTTTGACCGCTAGGTTTTATGGGTATTTAATAACATTTCTTGTTAGATGTTTTGACTAGAACCCCACAATTGTATCATATTACTCCAGTGCTAGCCTCTCTACACTGGATTCCTGTTAAGGCTAGGGCTGATTTCAAGATTTAACTGTTAACCTACAAAGCATTGCATGGACTTACTCCTACTTATCTCTCTGTTTTGGTTCTTCCTTACATAATGTACCTACACGTACGCTACGGTCACAATACGCAGGCCTCCTTATTGTCCCTATAATTTCAAAGGAAACAGCTAGAGGCAGGGCTTTCTCCTATAGAGCTCCTCTATTATGGAATGGTGTGCCGATCCATGTGAGAGAAGCAGACTCGGTCTCTACCTTTAAGTCTTTACTGAAGACTCATCTCTTCAGTAGGTCCTATGATTGGGGTGAACGGCAAGGCACTGGCAATAGGAACCACCCTTTCTGTGTCTGTCTGGCCGGCTCCCCACTCTCTCCTGGGATTCTCTTCCTCTGACCCTATTACGGAGGCCGAGTCACTGGCCTGCTCGCGCTCTCCCATGTCATTCCTATGAGGGTGCATCAGGTCATGCCAGGCTTCGTTCACTATACTCTACTCCCTTGGGTGGGTTGAGTCACTGACGTAATCTTCCTATCTGGTTTTGCACCCCCTAGGGCTAGTGGAGTGAGGGAGATCTTCCTGGGCTATACTCAACCTTGTCTCATGGTCGTAAGTCAAGGACCTGCGCCGCATCCTGTGTGAGGTAGGGTCGTACTCTACAGATGTTGTAGAGCATGAACTTGCAGGAACAAGTCACTGCTTTGATGTTTGCAGAGAACGACAGGGTGTTGTCCAGGTTCACGCCAAGGGGAGGGGGACACCGTGGATTTGTCAACCGGGATGGAGAGGTCTTGGAGCTGGCAGGCCTTACCCGGGAGGAAGAGCAGCTCCGTCTTGTCGAGGTTGAGCTTGAGGTGGTGGGCCGACATCCAAGCTGAGATATCTGCCAGGCACGCAGAGATGCAAGTCGCCGCCTGGGTGTCAGAAGGATGGAAGGAGAAAAGTATTTCAGTGTTATCTGCATAGTAATGATAGGAGAAACCATGTGAGGATATGACAGAGCTGAGTGACTTGGTGAATAGAGAGAAGAGGAGAGGGCCTAGAACCGAGCCCTGGGGGACACCAGTACTGAGAGTACGTGGTGCAGACACAGATCCTCTCCACGTCACCTGGTAGAAGCGCCCTGCAATCCAAGAGTGTCCCGAGCCTGAGACTCCCAGCCCTGAGAGGGTGGAGAGGAGGATCTGATGGTTCACAATGTCGAAGGCAGCGGATAGATCTAGGAGGATGAGAACAGAGGAGAGAGAGTAAGCTTTGGTAGTGCAGGGAGCCTCCGTGACACAGAGGAGAACAGTCTTAGTTGAGTGATCCGTCTTGAAGCCTGACTGTTTAGGGTCAAGAAGATCGCGAGAGAGTTGGTCAGAGTTACCTTTGCCCCTTTTTCTCCGGAATTTCGTGATATCCAATTGGTAGTTACAGTCTTGTCCTATCACTGCAACTCCCGTACGGACTCGGGAGAGGCGAAGGTCGAGAGCCATGCTGCTTCTTGACATACTGCTCGCTTAACCCGGAAGCGCGATGGGACAAGGACATCCCGGCCAGCCAAACCCTCCCCTAACCTGGACGATGCTGGGCCAATTGTGCGCCACCTCATGGGTCTCCCGGTCATGGCCGGCTGTGACACAGCCTGGGATCGAACACAGGTCTGTAGTGATGCCTCAAGCACTGCAATGCAGTGCCTTAGACCGCTGCTCCACTCGGGAGGCCCTCGGTCTGTAGTTTTTGACGTCAGAGGGGTCGAGTGTTGGTTTCTTGAGAAGTGGAGCATCTCTCGACATTTTGAAGTCAGAGGTGACGCAGACAGTGATCAGGGATCAGTTGATGAGGTTGAGAGGGCAGGTTGTCGGTGGCTGGACCTCACAAGTTGCAGGATTTCATCTGAAGAGAGAGGGGAGAAAGAGGTCAAAACGTATGATAGTTCTGTGTGAGCGGGACCAGTGGACTCAATAGGCTGAGTGAATGAGACAAAGTTGTCCTCAGAAAGGGAGGGGGTGGAGGATTAGTTTCAAGTTTCAAGTTGTACGTGCACAAGTACAGTGAAATGCCTTTCTTGCTAGCTCCAAACCCAACAATGCAGTAATCGATATCAATGTAGCACTAAAAATAACATAAGGTAGAACAAAAAAACACAATAAATAAAAATAAGAAATAAGAAGAACACGAGAAAGTAAGAAGTTAGATATAGGGTCAGTTCCAATACCATATTTACAATGTGCAGGGATACTGGAGTGATAGTGGTAGATACAGTATGTATAGAGGTAAGGTGACTAGCAGTGGTGACTAGGCATCAGGATATATGATAAACAGAGTAGCAGCAGTGTAAATTATGATTGTATGTGAGTGTGTGTGTAGAGTCAGTATAAATGTGTGTACATGTTATGTGTGTGTTGGAGTGTCAGTGTGCGTGAGTATGTAGAGTCCTGTGAGTGTGCATAGAGACAGTGCAAAGATAAAAAATAAAATACAACGGTCAACTCAGTCTGTGTAACCATTCTGTTAGGTATTTAGCAGTCTTATGGCTTGGGGATGGAAGCTGTTCAGGAGCCTGTTGTTGTCAGTCTATGGCTTGAGTGGCTGGAGGGAGGAGAAGGTGGAAAAGTGTTTCCTATGATTAAAGGGAGAAGCTTGAAATTTAGAGTGATAGAAAGTGCTTTTAGCAGCGGATACAGAGGAAGAGAAGATAGAGAGGAGGGAGTGAAAGGATGATAGGTCCTCCTAGGAAGTTTATTTTTCCTCCATTTTCGCTCAGCTGCCCGCAGCCCTGTTCTGATAGAAGGGTTGCAGCCAAGTGGTGGGGAGTGTCTGTAAAGCCTACAGTGAGAGGAGCGAACAGGTATAGAAAACACACACATAGTTGATAAAGCTACAAAAGAGCAAAATGAGATAATCTGAAAATAACTAGGTAAGATCAAGTGAGAGAATGGTGTGGAGCCTTCCTCACTTTCCTTTCTCGAAAAACTCAGCAGAACAACTCTGCAGAACAGTCTTTGTTTCAGTGACGGTCTTAGTTTTGCCCCTTAATCCTGGTTGATGTGTCAACAATCAGCTGCTAGTTATGAGCAGTCAGCAGTTCACACACCAAGTAGGCTACTGGGAAGACAGGCAGCACTTTAAGTAGATGGCCCTAGCTAGCAAAAAGGCAGTACTAGATAACAGATGAATACCAAAAATTATACTTATCACTCCTGGAGATATCAGGAGTCTTTTAGCTATAGCTAGAGATTAAAGCTATATTTAGAAACTGGAGGTAGACATGGTAATAATGGGTGATCATCAGTAGTGTCTGGAAACATGGAATAAAGTAAGAAATAAAGATGCATAACAAATTGGTAATAAACATGTGCTAGACATGGCTTCTATTAAAGCAATGGCTTCTATTAAAGAGTTATACAGTGGGGGGAAAAAAGTATTTAGTCCCACTTAAAAAGATGAGAGAGGCCTGTAATTTTCATCATAGGTACATGTCAACTATGACAGACAAATTGAGAAAAAATAATCCAGAAAATCACATTGTAGGATTTTTAATGAATTGATTTGCAAATTATGGTGGAAAATAAGTATTTGGTCACCTACAAACAAGCAAGATTTCTGGCTCTCACAGACCTGTAACTTCTTCTTTAAGAGGCTCCTCTGTCCTCCACTCGTTATCTGTATTAATGGCACCTGTTTGAACTTGTTATCAGTATAAAAGACACCTGTCCACAACCTCAAACAGTCACACTCCAAACTGCCACATACACCTGCCACCTGTTTCATCAAGCTGAGGAAGGTAGTCAGTATGGGCTCTGCTGTCTGAGGGCAGCAGTGCTCAGGCCTTTTTTTTATATTTTATTTTTATTTTATTTCACCTTTATTTAACCAGGTAAGCCAGTTGAGAACAAGTTCTCATTTACAACTGCGACCTGGCCAAGATAAAGCAAAGAGGCTGTATGGCACACAGGCAAAGGAAGAATGCAACACAAAGAGCAGGGGACTCAATTCACAATCTGTGTGGCTTCTTCCAGAGCCTGCCCTCTGGTCTGAGATACAGTACTATGTAATCCAAATCTAATTAATAATTGCAGTTTAGGTAAATGTAAATAAAGCATTTTTTTTTGTTACATTACTCTTGACCATAAATAATCCACCCATTTCACAGAGGCAAATTGTTCCTCCACAAAATGAAAGTATCCTTTCATGACTGCCTCCTTTCCCTCATCTCATTAACATGTTTTACAGCATTCTATAACCGTTTTATAGACTGCATTTGACATTTTTGTGTCTTATGAACACTCAGCACATGAATTAAAACTTTAATTTATCCAGGGCACTAGACCCATACTGTAATACGTTTGTTCAAATAACCATCAATGTCAATTTTATACGTGACTGACAACTTCTCTACATTTTCATATGTGACCGAGAGTTAAAATGAATGAAATTACAGAAAAAAAATCAATCAATCAATAATCAGTGTGTTTAAATTCTCAGGTGGGTTTTAGTGTATAAGAAGGGGTACCAATCAAGGGAAGAGACCGTCCAGAGCTCTGTCATCACCAAGCTGAAAGGAGTGGTCATGACCAACAACACAGAAGCTGGATTTAACCTGTGGGGGCCTGAGGATTATGTCATACCTCCAACGGTGAGATTCTGGGACTTTTTGGGAGATTTTATGTACACAGGTAGAGCTGACATACAGTACAGAGCCTACTGCTAGATGATTAATTCAAGTCTAATTGAGTTGAAGCCGAAGCTCAGTCAGTGATACAGCAAGTCATTGATATTGTATGTTTTCAAGTACAATGAGTAACATTTTTATGGGGTCTCTCCATTAACTCACTTTCATCAGTTTTCAATCACACCCAACTAATTTTTTAAGTAACAGGCCACCACATGCAGCTTTATATCACATCCATAGAGACAGTATATCTGGCCATGGCATGAGAGTTTTTTATTTTATTTTTTTATTTCACCTTTATTTAACCAGGTAAACCAGTTGAGAACAGGTTCTCATTTACAACTGCGACCTGGCCAAGATAAAGCAAAGCAGTGCAATAAAAACAACACAGAGTTACATATGGGGTAAAAAAACATAAAGTCAAAAATACAACAGAAAATATATATACAGTGTGTGCAAATGTAGCAAGTTATGGAGGTAAGGCAATAAATAGGCTATAGTGCAGAATAATTACAATAGTATTAACACTGGAATGCTAGATGTGCAAGAGATTATGTGCAAATAGAGATACTGGGGTGCAAAAGAGCAAAATAAATAACAATATAGGGATGAGGTAGTTGGGTGGGCTAATTTCAGATGGGCTGTGTACAGGTGCAGTGATCGGTAAGGTGCTCTGACAACTGATGCTTAAAGTTATTGAGGGAGATAAGAGTCTCCAGCTTCAGAGATTTTTGCAATTCGTTCCAGTCATTGGCAGCAGAGAACTGGAAGGAATGGCGGCCAAAGGAGGTGTTGGCTTTGGGAATTACCAGCGAGATATACCTGCTGGAGCGCAGACTACGGGTGGGTGCTGCTATGGTGACCAATGAGCTAAGATAAGGCGGGGATTTGCCTAGCAGTGATTTATAGATGGCCTGGAGCCAGTGGGTTTGACGACGAACATGTAGTGAGGACCAGCCAACAAGAGCGTACAGGTCACAGTGGTGGGTAGTGTATGGGGCTTTGGAGACAAAACGGATGGCACTGTGATAGACTACATCCAATTTGCTGAGTAGAGTGTTGGAGGCTATTTTGTAAATGACATTGCCGAAGTCAAGGATCGGTAGGATAGTCAGTTTTACGAGGGCATGTTTGGCAGCATGAGTGAAGGAGGCTTTGTTGCGAAATAGGAAGCCGATTCTAGATTTAACTTTGGATTGGAGATTCTTTATGTGAGTCTGGAAGTTGAGTTTACAGTCTAACCAGACACCTAGGTATTTGTAGTTGTCCACATACTCTAGGTCAGACCCGTCGAGAGTGGTGATTCTAGTCGGGTGGGCGGGTGCCAGCAGCGTTCGATTGAAAAGCATGCATTTAGTTTTACTAGTGTTTAAGAGCAGTTGGAGGCTACTGAAGGATTGTTGTATGGCATTGAAGCTCGTTTGGAGGTTTGTTAACACAGTGTCCAATGAAGGGCCAGATGTATACAAAATGGTGTCGTCTGCGTAGAGGTGGATCTGAGAGTCACCAGCAGCAAGAGCGACATCATTGATATACACGGAGAAAAGTGTCGGCCCAAGAATTGAACCCTGTGGCACCCCCATAGAGACTGCCATAGGTCCAGACAACAGGCCCTCCGATTTGACACACTGAACTCTATCTGAGAAGTAGTTGGTGAACCAGGCGAGGCAGTCATTTGAGAAACCAAGGCTATTTAGTCTGCCAATAAGAATGCGGTGTTTGACAGAGTCGAAAGCCTTGGCCAGGTCGATGAAGACGGCTGCACAGTACTGTCTATTATCAATCGCGGTTATAATATCGTTTATGACCTTGAGCGTGGCTGAAGTGCACCCGTGACCAGCTCGAAACCGGATTGCATAGCGGAGAAGGTACGGTGGTATTCGAAATGGTCGGTGATCTGTTTGTTAACTTGGCTTTCAAATACTTTCGAAAGGCAGGGCAGGATGGATATAGGTCTGTAGCAGTTTGGATCTAGAGTGTCACCCCCTTTGAAGAGGGGGATGACCGCGGCAGCTTTCCAATCTCAGGGGATCTCAGACGTTATGAAAGAGAGGTTGAACAGACTAGTAATAGGGGTAGCGACAATTTCGGCGGCTAGTTTTAGAAAGAAAGGGTCCAGATTGTCTAGCCCAGCTGATTTGTAGGGGTCCAGATTTTGCAGCGCTTTCAAAACATCAACTGTCTGAATTTGTGTGAAGGAGAAGCGGGGGGCATGGGCAAGTTGCAGCAGAGGGTGCAGAGTTGGTGGCCGGGTTAGTGGTAGCCAGATGGAAAGCATGGCCAGCTGTAGCAAAATGCTTGTTGAAATTCTCGATTATTGTAGATTTATCGGTGGTGATAGTGTTTCCTAGCCTCAGTGCAGTGGGCAGCTGGGAGGAAGTGCTCTTATTCTCCATGGACTTTACAGTGTCCCAAAACTTTTTGGAGTTAGTGCTACAGGATGCAAATTTCTGTTTGAAAAAGTTAGCCTTTGCTTTCCTGACTGCTTGTGTATATTGGTTCCTAACTTCCCTGAAAAATTGCATATCGCGGGGGCTATTTGATGCTAATGCTGTACGCCACAGGATGTTTTTGTGCTGGTCAAGGGCAGTCAAGTCTGAGGAGAACCAGGGGCTATATCGGTTCTTAGTTCTGTATTTTTTGAATGGGGCATGTTTATTTAAGATTGAGAGGAAATTACTTTTAAGGAACAACCAGGCATCCTCTACTGACGGAATGAGATCTATATCCATCCAGGATAGAGTAGTGCACTTTATGAAACATTGGCATAAGCATGTTTGTCAGCTATTTTGAACATCCATTTGGTACTGTTTTAGAATATGAGAAGTTGACATGTATTTAGAGTGCTCTTCAATTCTTCTTTAAATAATGTTTATCTTATACGGTCGTGGAAATGGCAATGATTAGGGTCATTGGACATTATACTGCACAGCCTGTAGAGCAACAGGACAGTCATACTTTTCGTTATATACATTTTAGCTATGAACATACTGAGTCTTTTTTCCTCAAGAGACACTTCATTTCATCTGTCTTGTTAAATAAAAGATAGGCAGTTGTTTCTCAACTCTAATCACTATAATTCACTTAACCTTTAGCGACTCAATGATAAACAGATTCAATAGAAAAGCCTGCTCTTGTCCACATGGTGAGCCCAGTCAGCCACCACTGGATGTCCTTAATTTTGTATTTTGTAAGGCTATATTAATATGTGGTGAGAAACTGTTCTATTTATATTTAAGCTTACAGTATTAAAAGCTTTGACAAATGAATATGTATTTAGGGATTTAATTTTGTACAGTCAACACACAGTCCATCAGTCCCCTGACTAACCTGATTGAGGAAAGTATAGTTTTAGCTTGTTGTTGTTTTTCAGGGTGAACAGGTCTTCTTCATTGTTACAAATTACATCGAGACCCCAAATCAGAGCCTTGGGTTCTGTGCTGAGGTGAGTGAAAAGCAATATTGTACTACCATATTCTAGACAAAAATCTTGTTTATTGAATTTATTTTCAAAGATCCCCCTGAGATAGAGATTGGATGACTGTGCAGCTGAGATGGCAATACTTTACAGTGGGGAAAAAAAGTATTTAGTCAGCCACCAATTGTGCAAGTTCTCCCACTTAAAAAGATGAGAGAGGCCTGTAATTTTCATCATAGGTACACGTCAACTATGACAGACAAAATGAGAAAAAATATTCCAGAAAATCACATTGTAGGATTTGTAATGAATTTATTTGCAAATTATGGTGGAAAATAAGTATTTGGTCAATAACAAAAGTTTCTCAATACTTTGTTATATACCCTTTGTTGGCAATGACACAGGTCAAACGTTTTCTGTAAGTCTTCACAAGGTTTTCACACACTGTTGCTGGTATTTTGGCCCATTCCACCATGCATATCTCCTCTAGAGCAGTGATGTTTTGGGGCTGTCGCTGGGCAACACAGACTTTCAACTCCCTCCAAAGATTTTCTATGGGGTTGAGATCTGGAGACTGGCTAGGCCACTCCAGGACCTTGAAATGCTTCGTACGAAGCCACTCCTTTGTTGCCCGGGTGGTGTGTTTGGGATCATTGTCATGCTGAAAGACCCAGCCACGTTTCATCTTCAATGCCCTTGCTGATGGAAGGAGGTTTTCACTCAAAATCTCACGATACATGGCCCCATTCATTCTTTCCTTTACACGGATCAGTCGTCCTGGTCCCTTAGCAGAAAAACAGCCCCAAAGCATGATGTTTCCACCCCCATGCTTCACAGTAGGTATGGTGTTCTTTGGATGCAACTCAGAATTATTTGTCCTCCAAACACGACGAGTTGAGTTTTTACCAAAAAGTTCTATTTTGGTTTCATCTGACCATATGTCATTCTCCCAATCGTCTTCTGGATCATCCAAATGCACTCTAGCAAACTTCAGACGGGCCTGGACATGTACTGGCTTAAGCAGGGGGACACGTCTGGCACTGCAGGATTTGAGTCCCTGGTGGCGTAGTGTGTTACTGATGGTAGGATTTGTTACTTTGGTCCCAGCTCTCTGCAGGTCATTCACTAGGTCCCCCCGTGTGGTTCTGGGATTTTTGCTCACCGTTCTTGTGATCATTTTGACCCCTCGGGGTGAGATCTTGCGTGGAGCCCCAGATCGAGGGAGATTATCAGTGGTCTTGAATGTCTTCCATTTCCTAATAATTGCTCCCACAGTTGATTTCTTCAAACCAAGCTGCTTACCTATTGCAGATTCAGGCTTCCCAGCCTGGTGCAGGTCTACAATTTTGTTCCTTTGACAGCTCTTTGGTCTTGGCCATAGTGGAGTTTGGAGTGTGACTGTTTGAGGTTGTGGACAGGTGTCTTTTATACTGATAACAAGTTCAAACAGGTGCCATTAATACAGGTAACGAATGGAGGACAGAGGAGCCTCTTAAAGAAGAAGTTACAGGTCTGTGAGAGCCAGAAATCTTGCTTGTTTGTAGGTGACCAAATACTTATTTTCCACCATAATTTGCTAATAAATTCATTACAAATCCTACAATGTGATTTTCTGGATATTTTTTTCTCAATTTGTCTGTCATAGTTGACGTGTACCTATGATGAAAATTACAGGCCTCTCTCATCTTTTTAAGTGGGAGAACTTGCACAATTGGTGGCTGACTAAATACTTTTTTCCCCCACTGTATAATGATCCAATCAAACAAGGAAATTAAACTCCACTAAGTCAGCATTGATGATGCAATGATTCTTACCATATATGGCAAAGCAAGCAGAAAATCGACTAGTAATTTGAGGCGGATGTCAGAATCCAAACTGCCTAGAGCTTTATTTATGATGCCTCAGGCCCAACAGTTCTTTCCTCAAAGATAGATGGCTTGACCTTGCCATTGTCTTCCAAGAATAGCTTATTTGATGTTAGAGTACGCTTTCGGTGCCGCTATGATAAGTTATGAATGAATGATTAATTATATTTAATGAACTTCATAGTATGATGGGGTCAGTGTGTCACTGTTCACTGGTCCAATAACATTGTGTATTCCTATATTGCTTTAGCATTCAAATGGTACTCCCCATTGTGGTCACAATGCTATTGTATGTTGTCGTCGTCTCTAGGCTCTTCAATACACTGCTTTGAATACAGGTTTGCATTTTTAACTACAGCAACGTGTCCTATTTTCTCCAGAGCCCTAAGGTGCCAGATGGCCAATGTGTAAACAATGAGGATTGTGCTGAGGGTGAGGCGGTGGTAGCTGGCAATGGTAAGGACTAATATGGTCAACTGGGGCAGTCTTTATCTCATTTCTATTTACATTTCCAAAATTAACATTTATTTACAGATTAACACTGGCTATGTACACCACTAATGTGTAGAAAGCTTATGAGAATCACCAGCGTTGAAATTAGACAAACGTCTCTCTAGGAAATTCCTTGGAATTTACCTTAGAAAATGCATTTTTGCATGCCAAAATTAACTCCTACGCGTTACACTTCCCCCTAATTTCCCCCCAGATTATTATGTCTTTCCAGGATGTTGACAGTGATCTTTGCCTTTCCCTGCAGGGGTAAAGACCGGACTGTGTTTAAACTCTACAGGGACCTGTGAGATACATGGCTGGTGTCCCGTCGAGACGGGGCGTAAACCCTCGTGAGAATTCATCCTCTTTTGCATTGACTCTCAGTATAAATGCACCCACTACATACACTACGTTGTGTACTTCAGTATGAAGTACCTTGTCCTGATCATCTACCATTATGTAGCAGTCACTCTGGTTTAACACTTTTCCCCTTAATTTCCAGGGATGCTTTATTAAGCAAGGCAGAAAACTTCACAATTTACATCAAGAACTCTGTCAGGTTTCCGAAGTTTGAATTCTCCAAGTAAGTGGTTATGAGTGGTGTTAAGTGGGGCTTATTCATGCAGACCTCAGGGTAGTAGAGGCAATCTTTCTCTAGGGAAACAGTCAGTGTCGGTGACATAGATCATTAAGTATGTGTGAGTTGGGCAGAGGGGGGGATACATGTCCTAGAACTGCTTTGAATAGCTATGAGGGTGCACAGTCCCTTCTATTTATATACACCCATAGCCATTCGTACTGGGTGGGGGTGCGTGTATGTGTGTGTTCAGTGAGACAGTGGAGCGGTCATCTGAGATGTCCTTGACAGCAGAGCAGGCCCAGTCCAGGACAGGTGTCAGGACAGATCTGATTGGCTCACTGTGCTCTCATGCCAGTAAGGCTGTTGTTGTAGAAGGGTTAATCAGCCAGAACATCGGTGTTGTCTTTCCAAGCCTAACAGGAAAGCACAGAGACATCAGTCCTCTGCCAATTCATGATTCATCATTTCAGTTGTAGATCTTTTGATTAGGGGAGAGTGGGGTAAATTGAGCCAAAGGGTTAATTGAGCCACCATTTGTTTCTAGGAAACCATACACAAAATGAATAATGTGACCAAATATTTAAGAAGAGGTCATCATTTCATTGAGTCTGAATGTAGGCATACATGAATTCAACTTTGACCTACCATCACCCGCCACTGTCACAGGACACCATCACCCACTTACCCCAAGGCGGCTCAACTTACCCTGTCCCTATGCTCAATATACCCCATACATTTACATTTACATTTACGTCATTTAGCAGACGCTCTTATCCAGAGCGACTTACAAATTGGTGCATTCACCTTATAGCCAGTGGGATAACCACTTTACAACATGTTTTTTTTCTTCTTTCTTTCTTTGGGGTGGGGTAAGGGGGGGTAGAAGGATTACTTTATCCTATCCCAGGTATTCCTTAAAGAGGTGGGGTTTCAAGTGTCTCCGGAAGGTGGTGAGTGACTCCACTGTCCTGGCGTCGTGAGGGAGCTTGTTCCACCATTGGGGTGCCAGAGCAGCGAACAGTTTTGACTGGGCTGAGCGGGAACTGTGCTTCCGCAGAGGTAGGGGGGCCAGCAGGCCAGAGGTGGATGAACGCAATGCCCTCGTTTGGGTGTAGGGACTGATGAGAGCCTGAAGGTACGGAGGTGCCGTTCCCCTCACAGCTCCGTAGGAAAGCACCATGGTCTTGTAGCAGATGCGAGCTTCAACTGGAAGCCAGTGGAGTGTGCGGAGGAGCGGGGTGACGTGAGAGAACTTGGGAAGGTTGAACACCAGACGGGCTGTGGCATTCTGGATGAGTTGTAGGGGTTTAATGGCACAGGCAGGGAGCCCAGCCAACAGCGAGTTGCAGTAATCCAGACGGGAGATGACAAGTGCCTGGATTAGGACCTGTGCCGCTTCCTGTGTAAGGCAGGGTCGTACTCTCCGAATGTTGTAGAGCATGAACCTACAGGATCGGGTCACCTGGGAGGAGGACACAACGGAGTTGTCAACCGTGATGGCGAGATCATGGAACGGGCAGTCCTTCCCTGGGAGGAAGAGCAGCTCCGTCTTGCCGAGGTTCAGCTTGAGGTGATGATCCGTCATCCACACTGATATGTCTGCCAGACATGCAGAGATGCGATTCACCACCTGGTTATCAGAAGGGGGAAAGGAGAAGATTAGTTGTGTGTCGTCTGCGTAGCAATGATAGGAGAGGCCATGTGAGGATATGACAGAGCCAAGTGACTTGGTGTATAGCGAGAATAGGAGAGGGCCTAGAACTGAACCCTGGGGGACACCAGTGGTGAGAGCACGTGGTGCGGAGACAGATTCTCGCCACGCCACTTGGTAGGAGCGACCGGTCAGGTAGGACGCAATCCAAGAGTGAGCCGCGCTGGAGATGCCCAACTCGGAGAGGGTGGAGAGGAGGATCTGATGGTTCACAGTATCAAAGGCAGCAGACAGGTCTAGAAGGACAAGAGCAGAGGAGAGAGAGTTAGCTTTAGCAGTGCGGAGAGCCTCCGTGACACAGAGAAGAGCAGTCTCAGTTGAATGACCAGTCTTGAAACCTGACTGGTTTGCATCAAGAAGGTAATTCTGAGAGAGATAGCAAGAGAGTTGGCTAAAGACGGCACGCTCAAGAGTTTTGGAGAGAAAAGAAAGAAGGGATACTGGTCTGTAGTTGTTGACATCGGAGGGATCGAGTGTAGGTTTTTTGAGAAGGGGTGCAACTCTCGCTCTCTTGAAGACGGAATGGACATAGCCAGCAGTCAAGGATGAGTTGATGAGCGAGGTGAGGTAAGGGAGAAGGTCACCGGAGATGGTCTGGAGAAGAGAGGAGGGGATAGGGTCAAGCGGGCAGGTTGTTGGGCGGCCGGCCGTCACAAGTCGCAAGATTTAATCTGGAGAGAGAGGGGAGAAAGAAGTCAAAGCATAGGGTAGGGCAGTGTGAGCATGACCAGCAGTGTCATTTGAGTTAACAAACGAGGATCGGATGTCGTCAACCTTCTTTTCAAAATGGTTGACGAAGTCATCCGCAGAGAGGGGGGGGGGATTCAGCAGGGAGGAGAAGGTGGCAAAGTGGGTCTAACTAGGGCAGATGCTTGGAATTTAGAGTGGTAGAAAGTGGCTTTAGCAGCAGAAACAGACGAAGAAAATGTAGAGAGGAGGGAGTGAAAAGATGCCAGGTCCATAGGGAGTCTAGTTTTCCTCCATTTCCGCTCGGCTGCCCGGAGCCCTGTTCTGTGAGCTCGCAATGAGTCGTCAAGCCACGGAGCAGGAGGGGAGGACCGAGCCGGCCGGGAGGATAGGGGACATAGAGAGTCAAAGGATGCAGAAAGGGAAGAGAGGAGGGTTGAGGGGGCAGAATCAGGAGATTGGAGGGAGAAGGATTGAGCAGAGGGAAGAGATGATAGGATGGAAGAGGAGAGTGTAGCGGGAGAGAGAGAGCGAAGGTTGCGACGGCGCATTACCATCTGAGTAGGGGCAGAGTGAGTAGTGTTGGAGGAGAGCGAGAGAGAAAAGGATACAAAGTAGTGGTCGGAGACATGGAGGGGAGTTGCAGTGAGATTAGTAGAAGAACAGCATCTAATAAAGATGAGGTCAAGCGTATTGCCTGCCTTGTGAGTAGGGGGGGACTGTGAGGTCAAAAGAGGAGAGGAGTGGAAAGAAGGAGGCAGAGAGAAATGAGTCAAAGGTAGACGTAGGGAGGTTAAAGTCACCCAGAACTGTGAGGGGTGAGTCATCCTCAGGAAAGGAACTTATCAAGGCATCAAGCTCATTGATGAACTCTCCAAGGGAACCTGGAGGGCGATAAATGACAAGGATGTTAAGCTTGAATGGGCTAGTGACTGTGACAGCATGGAATTCAAATGAGGAGATAGACAGATGGGTCAGGGGAAAAAGAGAGAATGTCCACTTGGGAGAGATGAGGATTCCTGTGCCACCACCCCGCTGACCAGATGCTCTCGGGGTATGCGAGAACACATGGTCAGACGAGGAGAGAGCAGTAGGAGTAGCAGTGTTTTCAGTGGTAATCCATGTTTCCGTCAGCGCCAAGAAGTCGAGGGACTGGAGGGTAGCATAGGCTGAGATGAACTCTGCCTTGTTGGCCGCAGAACGGCAGTTCCAGAGGCTGCCGGAGACCTGGAACTCCACGTGGGTTGTGCGTGCAGGGACCACCAGGTTAGAGAGGCAGCAGCCACGCGGTGTGAGGCGTTTGTATAGCCTGTGCGGAGAGGAGAGAACAGGGATAGACAGAGGCATAGTTGACAGGCTACTGAAAATGGCTACAATAATGCAAAGGAGATCGGAATGAAATGAACTAAACATCTGGGAAAGCGAGAGAGCGGGGCCTCCCTCACTTACGTTTCACTGAAACACCCAAATATAACTCTCCCAACTTCCACCTCAGAAACTATAATTGTTGTAAACTACAGCGGTTCAATGTTTTCTAGGAATAGACTAACTTAGTTTATTCAGCTAGCTAACTTGGTACAGTATTATTCAGTGAAAACCGTCCAGGGCACCTAGTCCTATGACGCCACAGCCAACTAGCATGCCAGCCTCCAACAACACGGTTTAGCACCAATACTCGGTCACAACAAACCACCAGTGTGTCAACACGCCAAGCAGATCATTCGTGTCCGTGTCTAACATTGTGGGTTAGTCCCGACAGCTTGAGCGAGTCCGTCGTCAACTTATTCAGCCAGTTAGTTAGCTAGAATAGTTAGCATACTAGCTAGCCATTGCTTTCTGCCAATGAAAAAACCCCTCCACCCATGGCACGAACACACAGAGAGAGCCAAGCTAACGTTAACTAGTCACCCATGTCCCGAATTCCCTTGAACAACTCTGGCTGCCAGTATGTAAAAACAAAACACAAATGTAGGTTATAACTTACCCCTAGCAGCTACTGTTAGCTAGCCAAGTGCAATGCTAGCCACTGAATCGACTCAGCCAGTTCGCGTCTGTTTGCTAGGTCGTTCCAACTATTGTTTAGTTAGCTATCCAGGTAGCAACAAGCTAGCTACATTTCGAGCACAGTAGCTCCTTACTACCTAACGTTAACGGTTCAGACAATGAGGTTAGAAAAACAGCTGAATGGTAGGCATTATTGCACAACATACCCAGGGTAAGTTGTGCCAAGAGACCACTTGTTTTGGACAAGCTATGTTTTCAAATCTTTTATGTTTACATGAATTCAGATTATTTCCAGGGATACACAATATCCTGAAATATATGTAGATATATTTGTTAGAAAGAATACTATATTTCCCTTGACGTAGTGATACTGAATGTAAAAGATGTCTCAACATACCCCACTCTCCCCTATATTGTGTGTATGGAATGGAAAGTGTCTAAACTATGAAGTTCTTGAACTATGAAGTTAGCTACTTGTATGAGCAACATGAATAAAATGAAGAACAGTTTTGTAGATGTGCAGCTTGAAATAGCATGCTATATTTGCAGTGCCATATGAGCTATTTAAGAAATTATAGATAAGATATGTAGCTCTGTGCTATTCCTTATCTAAGGGTCAAAGAGAAAAGCTTGTAATTTGAAGCTGATAAGATAACTTAATTGTTCAGTTCATTCTTACTGGTTTAGGCCTATGACCTTTTTTGGATTTAGCCAAGGAAAAGTATGATACTGGACTACTAATCATGTAGCAAAAAAATTTCTTTCCCCTCAGGTCAAATGTCCTGGACACCGGTAATGACTCCTATCTAAAGAGATGTTCCTATGACAACGACCTCCATCCCTACTGCCCCATCTTCCGTCTGGGAGACCTAGTCAGCAGGACTGGACATGATTTTCAGGACATGGCTGTAGTGGTACATATTCTTTATTTTTTTATCTTCCAATTTATCCTTTATTTAACCAGGTTGTCCCATTGAGGTCAGGAGACCTGTTTCCCTGGCAGAGAGAGACCTGGCAGAGAGGGTTGGGTTTCTGGTTAAACACTGAGTCCAGTGAATCCAGATTAGGCTTTTCAGGCTTTCATCATTTTATCCAAGCAGTGTGGGAGTGATGTAGTTCTCTTTTCCTCCAGTCCATTTGATAATGATGCCTGCTTTCAGGCAGTTAGGTAAGTACCATAATTTTGATTACCGTAATTTTCGGACTATAAGCCGCGCCTTTTTTCCCATTTTTAGACCCTGCGGCTTATATAACGGTGCGGCTAATCTATGGATTTTTACAGCTAACGGCCACTAGAAGACCTCCTAAATCTATGGATTTTACAGGTTACAGTCCACCAACTTTAACTCTATGGGCTCTATGACCGGTCCGCGCCCCCCACCTTTAAGCAGCGGGCTCCAGCAGGAAAAGCTGGAGGCCGGAAAAGAGTGAGACAGGTAGCGCGCAAAAGTAAAAGTGGAACCGAGAGTGGTACGAGAGACAGAACGAGAGACAGAACGAGAGCAAGACAGACAGACATTACGAGAGCGAGACAGTTTGTCTCTTTCCCGACAATCCCCTCTGTGCACGAACCCTTACATATGGTAATTAAACATTAAAACACCTGCGGCTTATAGTCCAGTGCGGCTTATATATGTACACATCATTCAATATCATTCAATTTAGCTGCTGCGGCTTATACTCCGGTGCGCCTTATAGTGCAGAAAATACAGTACATTTAATTTGACATTTGTCATATAGGCTGCAGTCATTAGGCATGACATTTAAATGAATAACAACGATGGTTGCATAATTACAACAACAATATGAAACATAGAAGTTGCTAGATCTGTATTAAGTGGCTTGTCAAAGAGCCCTGCATAAAGTGGCCTCACCTCAACTCCCCAGCAAGCTCAGGGTAGACATTTACAAGTAAACACTACCTCTTGTTGTTAATATAGCCGGACACCCAGCATAGAACAAGACAATGGGTTAACCAGAGCCATTCTTACCATATATGGCAAAGATGATCAGCAGTGTAGTAGCTACTGTGTTATCATTAGAGTTGCCAATTTTAAAGTTGTAAAGTACATTATATTTATGTTCCTACTTGTTAATGTTTAACGAGGAGTTTATGTAAATGTGACCACAGTTCATAGTCAAGGTTAAGAAAGTAAATCTTGAATAGCAGGGCAATAGAGTAATCCTCCATATTTAGAGCAACGTCAAGCACAGGTGTTTGTTCATAAACAGTGTAATCTCTCTCTCTCTATCTCTCAGGGTGGGTCAGTTGGAATTCTGATTGAGTGGAACTGTGATTTGGATAAGGACTACTCACAGTGTAACCCAGAGTACAGCTTTACTCGTTTGGATAGGAACTTAAACAGCTCTGTCACATCAGGCTACAACTTCAGGTACATCTTGACATGCATTCAAGTGATGCTCCCAAACTTTTGTATAATTTCAGCCAGAAGTTTTGAAAGTGGTGCTCACGAGCCAAAACGGGTCCCTATATTTTGTTGTTGTTGCAATTCGTATGATATTTTATTAATCCAATTGGTATAACATGTAACAAATGTGTTGTGCTTAAGATCCCGTACTGTATCTTTAAGCTCATTGTACTTCATGTAGATATGATAATCCATGCACTCATTCTGAAAATATATTATCTTGAGCTAATAAAGCTTGAGCTCTCTCCAAGTACTGTATTTAATCTCAGATCCAGCTCTACCAAGCAGTTGTTGACATTTCTGTTCCAGACAGCTGATTTGTTTGTTTTCCAGATATGCACGGTATTACAAAGATGAAGCTGGAGAGAGCTATCGGACTTTGTATAAAGTCTATGGGATTCGCTTTGATATCATGGTGAATGGACGGGTATGACAGTGACTCTAGTTACACTTACTTATCTAATTTAATGTGTTGGTAGTAGTAATATTACAGTCTGTGTCAGATCAAATGTTCTTTATTGTGTTCTTCAGGCTGGAAAATTCAACATCATTCCCACAGTAATAGCTATTGGGTCTGGGCTCGCTATTATGGGCATGGTAAGTAATTTAATAGATTTGTGTATTAATTTGTTTCCAATAGACATACTTATCTATTTTCTCCCCAAAAAAATATATTCTGTTTCATGCAGCATGCCCAGGTTGGATACTATCAAATGCTTTTGATATACAGTGCATTCTGAAAGTATTCAGGCCTCTTGACTTCGTCCACATTTTGTTATGTTACAGCCTTATTCTAAAATGGATTAAATTGTATTTTTCCCCTCATCAATCTACACACAATACTCCATAATGACGAAGAAAAAACAGGTTTTTAGAGTTTTTTTTGCAAATGTATATAAAAAGAAGTATATACACTACCAGTCAAAAGTTTGGACACACCTACTCATTCAAGGGTTTTTCTTTATTTTTTTACTATTTTCTACATTGTAGAATAATAGTGAAGACATCAAAACTATGAAATAACACATATGCAATCATGTAGTAACCAAAAAAGTGTTAAACAAATCAAAATATATTTTATATTTGAGATTCTTCAAATAGCCACCCTTTGCCTTGATGACAGCTTTGCACACTCTTGGCATTTTCTCAACCAGCTTCATGAGGTAGTCACCTGGAATGGATTTCAATGAACATGTGTGCCTTCTTAAAAGTTAATTTGTGGAATTTATTTCCTTCTTAATGCGTTTGAGCCAATCAGTTGTGTTGTTACAAGGTAGGGGGATATACAGAAGATAGCCCTATTTGGTAAAAGACCAAGTCCATATTATGGCAAGAACAGCGCAAATAAGCAAATAGAAATGACAGTCCATCATTACTTTAAGACATGAAGGTCAATCAATATGGAACATTTCAAGAACTTTGAAAGTTTCTTCAAGTGCAGTTGCAAAAACCATCAAGCACTATGATGATACTGGCTCTCATGAGGACCGCCACAGGAAAGGAATACCCAGAATTACCTCTGCTGCAGAGGATAAGTTGATTAGAGTTACCAGCCTCAGAAATTGCAGCCCAAATAAATGCTTCACAGAGTTCAAGTCACAGACACATCTCAATATCAACTGTTCAGAGGGGACTGTGTGAATCAGGCATTCATGGTCGAATTGCTGCAAAGAAACCACTACTAAAGGACACCAATAAGAAGAAGAGACATGCTTGGGCCAAGAAACACGAGCAATGGACATTAGACTGGTGGAAATGTCTCCTTTATTCTGGAGTCCAAATGTGAGATTTTTGGTTCCAACCGCTGTGTCTTTGTGAGACGCGATGTGGGTGAACGGATGATCTCTGCATGTGTAATTCCCACGTAAAGCATGGAGGAGGAGGTATTATGGTGTGGGGGTGCTTTACTGGTGACACTGTCTGTGATTGATTTATAATTCAAGGCACACTTAACCAGCATGGCTACCACAGCATTCTGCAGCGATACGCCATCCCATCTGGTTTGGGCTTAGTGGGACTATCATTTGTTTTTCAACAGGACAATGACCCAACACACCTCCAGGCTGTGTAAGGGCTATTTTACCAAGAAGGAGAGTGATGGAGTGCTGCATCACATGACCTGACTTCCACAATCCCCCGACCTCAACCCAATTGAGATGGTTTGGGATGAGTCGGACCGCAGAGTGAAGGAAAAGCAGCCAACAAGTGCTCAGCATATGTGGGAACTCCTTCAAGTCTGTTGGAAAAGCATTCCAGGTGAAGTTGGTTGAGAGAATGCCAAGAGTGTGCAAAGCTGTCATCAAGGCAAAGGGTGGCTATTTGAAGAATCTCAAATATAACATATATTTTGATTTGTTTAACACTTTTTTGGTTACTACATGATTTCATATATGTGTTATTTCATAGTTTTGATGTGTTCACTATTATTCTACAATGTAGAAAATAGTAAAAATAAAGAAAAATCCTTGAATGAGTAGGTGTGTCCAGACTTTTGACTGGTACTGTATATATCACATTTACATAAGTATTCAGACTCTTTACTCAGTACTTTGTTGACGCACCTTTGGCATTGATTACAGCCTCGAGTCTTCTTGGGTATGATGCTACAAACTTGGCACACCTGTATTTGGGGAGTTTATCCCATTCTTCTCTGCAGATCCTCTCAAGCTCTGTCAGGTTGGATGGGGAGTGTCGCTGCACAGCTATTTTCAGGTCTCTCCAGAGATGTTCGATCGGGTGCAAGTCCGGGCTCTGGCTGGGCCACTCAAGGACATTCAGAGACTTGTCCCGAAGCCACTCCTGTGTTGTCTTGGCTGTGTGCTTAGAGTCGTTGTCCTGTTGGAAGGTGAACCTTCGCCCCAGTCTGATGTCCTGAGCGCTCTGGAGCAGGTTTTCATCAAGGGTCTCTCTGTACTTTGCTCCGTTCATCTTTCCCTTGATGCTGACTAGTCTCCCAGTCCTTGCCGCTGAAAAACATCCCCACAGCATGATGCTGCCACCACCATGCTTCACCGTAGAGATGGTGCCAGGTTCCCTCCAGACGTGACGCTTGGCATTCAGGCCAAAGAGTTCAATCTTGGTTTCATCAGACCAGATAATCTTGTTTCTCATGGTCTGAGAGTCCTTTAGATGCCTTTTGGCAAACTCCAAGCGGGCTGTCATGTGCCTTTTACTGAGGAGTGGCTTCCGTCTGGCCACTCTACCATAAAGGCCTGATTGGTGGAGTGCTGCAGAGATGGTTGTCCTTCTGGAAGGTTCTCCCATCTCCACAGAGGTCACCTCCCTGACCAAGGCCCTTCTCCCCCGATTACTCAGTTTGGCGGACAGCTCTAGGAAGAGTCTTGGTGGTTCCAAACTTCTTCCATTTAGGAATGATGGAGGCCACTGTGTTCTTGGCGACCTTCAATGCTGCAGAAATGTTTTGGTACCCTTCCCCAGATCTGAGCCTCGACACAATCCTGTCTCGGAGCTCTACGGACAATTCCTTCGACCTCATGGCTTGGTTTTTGCTTTGACATGCACTGTCAACTGTGGGACCTTATATAGACAGGTGTGTGCCTTTCCAAATGAAGTCCAATCAATTGAATTTACCACAGGTGGACTCCAGTCATGTTGTAGAAACATCTCAAGGATGATCAATGGAAACAGGATGCACCTGAGCTCAATTTCGAGTCTCATAGCAAAGGGTCTGAATAGTTATGTAAATAAGGTATTTCTGTTTTTTATTTTTAACATATTTGCAAACATTTCTAAAAACCTGTTTTCGCTTTGTCATTATGGGGTATTGTGTGTATATTGATGATTATTTTTATTTTATTTAATCCATTTTAGAATAAGGCTTTAACGTAACAAAATGTGGAAAATGTCAAAGGGTCTGAATACTTTCCGAATGCATTGTATCACCACAAGAGGGCGATCCCCTATACTTTTTCATACAATGTACTAATCTTCTTAATTCCAAATCGATCCATATCCCCTTGCAGGACAGTTAGTGTTTTTTGTTTTTTGTTTTCGCTATGGCCTGTTAAGTTGCCTCAAGCTTTATTGAGGGTATTGGCCTTATTTATATCAGGATTACTGTGACTCTATTGTATGTCTTGACTTAAACTTGGGCTTTGTGTTTATTTCAGGGGAAATTTGCGTGTGATATGATATTTGTCTACATGTTGAGTACGAGTTCCTTCTACCGAGACAGGAAATTTGAGATTCTCAAGTAAGACACTATGACATGGTTTTACTACTAACTACAGAATTTACACTTTGTAGTTTATTTAGTTAAAGTAAGTAATTGCAGTCTTGGATTGTTTGCCTTGCTACTTCTCTCTGTCTGTCAGTAAAACAAATAAAACATCCCTTTAACAGGAAAGAACGGATCAAGAAGCACAAAGAGATTGCGAAGACATTGGTCAACCGAGACACAAGAAAACACAGGAAACATGCTGGGGAACAACACGAGCTCACCACGCTCTCTACGAAAAACGAGAAATCAGAGCCCACCACTCAGGACGCGGAGAAACAGGACCTTAAAACCGGGGAGAAAAACGAGGTTCACATTCTCTCTCCGCGAACTGTGGGGCAACGGTATAATACTCACCCTCCACGACCACGACACTAACCGATTAACGATTAATTCAGAGTGAGACACCAGACTACAAGCTGTGTGTAGGACAACTTACTGTTTAGACAGCATAGTAGAATACACAACTTTGTGTACACAACCAATAAACTTTTATTTGAATTTGACAACGTGCAATTTCAAAATTTGGTAGTGCATCAGCAGTTCTTCTCGTTATGTCAGGCACTGACAGTAACTATATCAGCCCATGTCAGCTAACATTTTATAAGATTGCTAGGTAAGTTAGTCTAGCCAGCTATCTAAACCTTCAAGGCTGAATTACCTGCTGGGCTCGAAGGGAACGTGCCCAGGGGCCCTGATCTCCAGGGACTCTTACCTCCAGGAGGCCCCCATTGATTTTGTTTAGTCACCCGGATATCGTATGAACATAAATGGTATGGCATAAGTCAAGGCAAAATGTGTAGAATTGCAGGATTTAAAAAATAATAATACATTGTCGCTTAGGGCTCCCAAAAGGCAAGACACATTTTTATTTACCCTTTATTAACACAGGTTGTCCCATTGAGGTCAGAAGACCTGTTTTTCAAGAGAGACCTGAAACAAAGAAAGAAGTGCTGATAATGTCAAGACGGCTAGACTGGGTCCTGTAGCAGGTTGAAAGTGAAACGAGGGTGGGTGAGGTGCTGATCCTGATGCCCACCCTCCTCCTCTTCCAGCAGAGGTTGCTGATGCTGACACATGGCTCTGGTTTTCCAATATCTCTCAGGAGTGATGCATGTCCTGATTGGACATGGTGACTTATGGGCTGGAAAAGAGAAATGGCAATGCTCTCCTTACACTTAACTGCTGCAATGACAATGCAGATGCTCTATGAAGCGAGATATTTATCAAAGGGAAAAAGCACTATTCTATTTCTGACGTCTTATTTATTTGTTCAAGATCTAAGCATAATGCATCTGTTGAGGGGTCAATTAGGCTATGCAATCAAACCATGGCAGAGGGCTCAACTAGGTTATTATGCTGGCAGGGGTGTTTCTTCACACCTAGACTGCTTGTAGTACAATTAAATCCTTGTGAGTCATATTATGGAACACCACATATCGTGAGAGTTGTCTATCATAAATACTTATCATTTAATGTCTATACAAAGTCATAACTAAAGGAGTATGAGGCAAGTTGTTTAATGTATTTACTTTATATTCAAAACATTGTATGATAATGAATTTTTAGGGCTAATGGCCATTGTTAGAACAATCATATCACTTGTCTGACAAATCTTATGATCAATAAATTGTACAAACAGGTTGTATGGAGATGTTATTTATTTTGAAGGATCCAACCAGAGCTGTTATATCCTATTTACACTACTTGAAAAATTATTTTGCATCAGGCACATCACCCTATAGCCTACTACCCGTCTTTGCTTATTATAATATTTATCAACTGCTAGATGAGAAAACTTGGTCAATTCAGTTATCCTAGAGATGCAATAGAGCAGAGATTAACAATAACATACTGCAGCAGTTAACAGTTCAGTAAATGAGAGAAAGAAGGACATGTTTTAGTTGATTAGTGTATCAATAGAGTTGCTGACAGACATACTTCACATAGCTGTATAATAAACAGTTAATCTAACTAAGTATTTAATACATCGCCTATATCTACAAATAATTTTGCGGGCAGTTAGACAATATAATTGGATTTGCATGACGTTAGGTTTAAAACTTGCTTATCATTCTGGTCAATTTTATTAGTACACATGCACCATTCCGTAGAGGAAAGTCCAGAACAGGACATAGGTAAAAAGACCTCCAACGAGCCCTCCGGTAAAGAGCATCCTCCGAGACTTGAAACACTTGTTCCACCTGCGACTGGCCTTGATGATGAGAAGAAGGGAGAGGAGGAACGAGGCGAGGAAATAGAAGATGAATCCGTACAGTCCTGTGAGCCCAAGGATGCCGGCTGTCGCTCCCGACAGAGCTGACACCGACGTCCGGCAGTAGTCCAGTACTGCGGCGTTGCCCCTCACAGCAACCTCGCTGATGAACTGTGGTCCTTCTCGTTTTGCTACGACTGAGGCCATTTCGGCACCTCCTTGTTTGTTTCCCAACGATGACAGCTGCTGCTGCAAACAAGAGGGCATTAGAAAAACATTACATAATATTGAATGATTACATTGTTGCATATACGTAATTTACGGTATCGTACAAATTCTGCATAATCTTGTATAAAGCAAGCCTGTTTGTCACTAGCGAACCGGATAGCCAGCTGACATATTGACTGTAGCTGGAGCTAAACTGGGAGCTAACGTTAGCAGCTTGCTAAGTTAGATAGCAAGCGGTTTACTCACCAAATGAAAAATTATAGAGTGCTTCGTTTACTTCACAAACACATCAAAAGCACATAGCTAGTTTGTGACACTTAATATTCCGTGTCAATTGATTTACTAACACCTTCACTACAGGAATGTAATTACAGAAATAAAGCACATTCTAGCTAACTAGCACAGAGGCAAAAGCCATGCGACCCGTCATTCTGAATCGGCCTTTTTCTTGCGAAATGCATTCTGGGACTTTTATTTTTGTATCAACTGCTCGTTTTTGATGAAGTGAATGGATGAATGTGCTTATCTATTACATTTAATTACACATTTTCTTTAATTCAATTACTTTAACATTTTGTGACATCTTTAAGATTTATGTGTTGTGACCTTTGACCAAAACGAACTTTGGTCTATGGTGTCTGCCTTAGATCAAAATAGTAGCGCCCTCTGTTTACAAACAATGGGCTCTGGAAAAAACGTACAATAATTAATAGGCTAAGGAGCCTAATGCTATCGCAGAAGCAGCCAACCATGGCGAACTATGTACTGGGCAAAGATATAGGAACTACTTCAATCAAAGTCGTGTTACTTGATATTAGATCAAAAACAGTAACGGATAGCTTATCTTTGCCAACCAAGGCAGATATCATCAGCGACGAAACGCATGTATGAATGTGACAGCGCCTCTCTCTGATCGCCGTGCATAATGAGCTATTCTTTTAGAACTAGAATCCTTGAAACAATAACAATGCGGTGAACCCCACTCTGTTTTGGGTTTCTTTTAAACTGAGAGATCGGCCTGGAGAAATGTAACTACTGTCAAATTCGTAGATGGAACTATGGATGCAAGGACTGAACATCCATGATATCAAAATTATAAGCCATACAGTGTTTGTTTACAAATATAGGAATAAAACAAGCTTATATTTGGGGTTCTGATGGGGTTCGACAGTTGAACTAAGCTCACGAGGCGTTTATAAGTTATATTCTTCAAGAATCAATGGGCATATATAATTAATTTAAAAGTCCATACTGTATGGATGTACATTTACGCTCTTATATAGAGCGACTTACAGGAGCAATTAGGGTTAAGTGCCTTGCTCAAGGGCACATTGATAGATAGTCAGCTCGGGGGTTTGAACCAGCAACCTTTCGTTTACTGGCTCAACACTCTTAACTGCTAGGCGACCTGCCACTCAAAGGATTTTACAACAACAAAATATTCTAGATTTAAATGTTTCAGCCTTTTTAGCAGTTTAAACTGCTGTGTATTTGATCTTAAATTGTGCATAATCCTGTTTATAGATTTCTTCAAAAAATATATGATTGGGTTTTCCTTTGCAGGCCAAAGAGCAGCTCACTGCACAAATCATAACAAATCTGAATGAGTGCATCATATCTCTGCCTAGAGACAAGCTCCAAAATGTCAGTAGAATTGGGGTGTCTGGACAAATGCATGGGGTTGTATTCTGGAAAGCCCAAACAGGTAAAACCTTTTTTTGGTCATAAATAGTGTGTCACCCACTATTAGGCCTATGTGATATAGATTTTTTATATAGAAAATCACAGGTCTCTTTTTCCAAACAAGTCCTTTATAATCACTGTATATCCTCAGGCTGTGATTGGTCAGGTGGAGACAGCGGTCAGCTCTTCAGACCTAGAGACACCAGTCAGCTGATCACCCGGCAGGATGTGCGCTGCAACAGTCATTTTCTGTCTACTCTTCCAAACCCAGACTTACATCTCAGCATAGCCACGGGCTTTGGTTGTGTCACTATCTCCTGGTACATGAGACACATGTACATAGGCCGATAGTATCATGCCTACATGACTGGGCTGATTTTGAGGAATAAGTGTACTTCATATACAGCCAGTCGACTCCTGATAATTGCACCTGTAGGATAAGTGCATGTCTATTCCACCCAGTTCACACTTACAGTGGCTTGCAAAAGTATTCACCCCCCTTGGCATTTTTCATATTTTGTTGCCTTACAACCTGGAATTGAAATTGTTTTTATTTTTTTACACAACATGCCTACCACTTTGAAGATGCAAAATATTTTTTATTGTGAAACAAACAAAAAACTGAACTTGAGCGTGCTTAACGAATTTTGGCCCATTCCTCCTGACAGAGCTGGTGTAACTGAGTCAGGTTTGTAGGCCTCCTTGCTCGCACATGCTTTTTCAGTTCTGCCCACAAATGTTCTATAGGTTTGAGGTCAGGGCTTTGTGATGGTCACTCCAATACCTTGACTTTGTTGTCCTTAAGCCATTTTGCCACAACTTTGGAAGTATGCTTGGGGTCATTGTCCATTTGGAAGACCCATTTGCGACCAAGCTTTAACTTCCTGACTGATGTGATAAGATATCCACATCAATTTCCTTCCTCATGATGCCATCTATTTTGTGAAGTGCACCAGTCCCTCCTGCAGCAAAGCACCCCCACAGCATGATGCTGCCACCCCCGTGCTTCACGGTTCGGATGGTGTTCTACGGCATGCAAGCACCCCCTTTTTCTTCCAAACATAACAGTCATTATGGCCAAACAGTTCTATTTTTGTTTAATCAGAACAGAGGATATTTCTCCAAAAAGGTATGATCTTTGTCCCCATGTGCAGTTGCAAACTGTATTCTGGCTTTTTATGGCAGTTTTGGAGCAGTGGCTTCTTCCTTGCTGAGCGGCCTTTCAGGTTATGTCGATTTAGGACTGGTTTTACTGTGGATATAGATACTTTTGTACCTATATCCTCCAGCATCTTCACAAGGTCCTTTGCTGTTGTTCTGGGATTGATTTGCACTTCTCGCACCAAAGTACGTTCATCTCTAGGAGACAGAACGTGTCTCCTTCCTGAGCGGTATGACGGCTGCGTGGTCCCATGGTGTTTATACTTGCGTACTATTGTTTGTACAGATGAACGTGGTACCTTCAGGCATTTGGAAATTGTTCCCAAGGATGAACCAGACTTGTGGAGGTCTTGGCTGATTTCTTTTGATTTCCCCATGATGTCAATTAAAGAGGCACTGAGTTTGAAGGTAGGCCTTGAAATACATCCACAGGTACACCTCCAATTGACTCAAATGATGTCAATTAGCCTATCAGAAACTTCTAAAGCCATGACATAATTTTCTGGAATTTTCCAAGCTGTTTAAAGGCACAGTCAACTTAGTGTATGTAAACTTCTGACCCACTGGAATTGTGATACAGTTAATTATAAGTGAAATAATCTGTCTGTAAACAATTGTTGGAAAAATTACTTGTGTCATGCACAAAGTGGATGTCCTAACCGACTTGCCAAAACTAGTTTGTTAACAAGAAATTTGTGGAGTGGTTGAAAAACAAGTTTTAATGACTCCAACCTAAGTGTATGTAAACTTCCGACTTCAACTGTAGATACCATTTTCCTTAATGGCCCAAAAGCTCAATTTTAGTCTCATCTGACCAGAGTACCTTCTTCCATATGTTTGGGGAGTCTCCCACATGGCTTTTGGGCCATTAAGCAATGGCTTTTTTCTGGCCACTCTTCCGTAAAACCCAGCTCTGTGGAGTGTATGGCTTAAAGTAGTCCAATGGACAGATACTCCAATCTCCGCTGTGTATCTTTGCAGCTCCTTCAGGGTTATCTTTGGTCTCTTTGTTGCCTCTCTGATTAATGCCCTCCTTGCCTGGTCCGTGAGTTTTGGTGGGCGGCCCTCTCTTGGCTGGTTTGTTGTGGTGCCATATTCTTTCCATTTTTTAATAATGGATTTAATGGTGCTCCGTGGGATGTTCAAAGTTTCTGATATTTTTTATAACCCAACCCTGATCGGTACTTCTCCACAACTTCGTCCCTGACCTGTTTGGAGAACTCCTTGGTCTTCATGGTGCCGCTTGCTTGGTGGTGCCCCTTGCTTAGTGGTGTTGCAGAAGCTGGGGCCTTTCAGAAAAGGTGTATATGTACTGTGTTACGGATACAGGTATCCTGTGTCTTTTTGTGTTTTTCCTCTCCTTCTGCCCTAATCACAGGTGTCCTGTGTTTTATTTACTCACTAAGTTGCTGGTTACTCTGTTTGGTAACTTTATGAGAGACTATTTCCGTATGTGAGTATGGATACTGTGGTGTCCTGTGTTTTGTGTACTCACTAAGTTGCTGGTTACTCTGTTTGGTAACTTTGTGAGAGACTATTTCCGTATGCGAGTATGGATACTGTGGTGTCCTGTGTTTTGTGTACTCACTAAGTTGCTGGTTACTCTGTTTGGTAACTTTGTTAGACTATTTTCCGTATGTAAGTATGGACACTGTGGTGTCCTGTGTTTTGTGTACTCACTCATTTGCTGGTTACTCTGTTATGGTTATAAAGAAGAACAAGTTCCCTTGGTGTACTTCCCTTTAGAAGGAAACTGTCTAAAAACACTAGTTAGACCTGAGCGGACCACCCACTGTATTTTTGTATGATTAGCAGTAGCTTAGCGGTTGTTGAGGCAGGCAAGATCAGTTTAGGGGTGTTTTACACTATTGTTTCATTTCTTGGGTCCTGCTCATCCCTTTTTCCCAAACCTTTACCGTGTGTTCAAAAATAAATATTTTATGTTTGACGGTAGTTTATGGTTGTCGTGTAGTTTTTGTTCTCACTGTTCCATGTCACGCTTATAATTTGCATGAATTATGTTACGGGTCTCATGTCCATCCACCCTAGACGTTTAAAGCCACGGGGTTCGTAACATACTGAGATCATGTGACAGATCATGTGACACTTAGATTGCACACAGGTGGACTTTATTTAACTAATTATTTGACTTCTGAAGGTAATTGGTTGCACCAGATCTTATTTACGGGCTTCATAGCAAAGGGGGTGAATACATATGCACGCACCACTTTTCCGTTATTTATTTTGTATAATTTTTTGAAACAAGTTATTTTTTTCATTTCACTTCACCAATTTGGACTATTTTGTGTATGTCCATTACATGAAATCCAAATAAACATCCATTTAAATTACAGGTTGTAATGCAACAAAATAGGAAAAACGCCAAGGGAGTGGGATACTTTTGCAAGGCACTGTATCCTATGTGCAGGAGTTTACTATAGGCTGGGTTTCTGTATAGCACTTTGTGACATCTGCTGATGTACATTTTAGTCATTTAGCAGACGCTTATCCAGAGCGTTTATTATTATTTTTCATACTGGCCCCCCGTGGGAATCGAAACCACAACCCGGGCGTTGCAAGCACCATGCTCTACCAACTGAGCTACACGGGGCTTGTAAAAAGGTCTTTATAAATACAGTTTATTGATTGATTGATATATATACTGATAGATTCAGAAAGCTTGACATTCTGCTTTTCACTGCATTTGAATGCAGGCCGGGGTTCCTGTCTGACTTCACTGTGGCAGGAACCAACCATGAATATGTGGTGTCCATGCTTAGTGGTTCGGAGAGCTGTGCCATGATGACTGGCCAGAATGCAGCCAGCTGGGGCTACTTCAACATTGCCACCAACCAGTGGAACATAGATATGTGAGCACAATATCCTGGTCTTCTTCTTCTTCTTCTTCTTCTTCTTCTTCTTCTTCTTCTTCTTCTTCTACTTCTACTTCTTCTTCTTCTTCATCTTCTTCTTCTAGCACTAATTATATTTTAGTACAGAAGGTTGTTATTACTGACATACTACATACTGAACATAATATGAATGGATGTGTTGTGTTATGTTGTGTGTTAGCTAACATGCATCTGTGTGTGTGTGCATGCTCTAGTCTGAAGGATGCTGGCTTTCCCGTGCACCTGCTCCCTGAGTGTGTGCCATCTGGCTGCATGGCTGGTCAGACGTGCTGTGAGTGGCATGGCGTCCACGCCAACACACCTGTAGGGGCAGCCCTGGGGGACTTCCAGTGTTCTGTCTACTCCTGCATGACTGACTGGACAGATGCAGGTGAATCCTGGGGAAGAGGGGTGGTCTGACCTTTGAATGTCAATAGTATTGCTGAATGAGGATTGGATAGGTTTAAGTTATATAGTAATAGCTCCACCTTACACTTTCTAATAGGCTAGGTGGAAAACTAAGCATTCTGTGCTTACACCTATCCATCTTTCAGATCTACAGGAGTGCCTAAATGCTAATGGTAGGGGCTAGGGGTTGGTTAGAATTCACAACTTGATCATTGATTATACTGAGCTAACTATTTCTATCCCTATTTGCAGTTCTCAATATAAGCACTTCAGCCCAGCTGACCTATGCCATGCCACTTGACTTCACTCCGCCAAATATCCCTGATCCCACCTCCTCCATCTCCTACCTCCTCTACTTTGATGGCTCCTACTTGGTGGTGGCAGCATCGCTCAATGGAGGAAATGTGGTCGCTACTCTTGTAGGCATGCTGAGTGGCTGGATGAATGAGCTAGGTCAATTGATTCATAAACATTCACATACTGTCACTGACTTAGTCACAAACCCTGTAAGTTTGTGTCACTTACAGAAGGCATGTTAAATCCTGTTAAGTCCATGAGAGATCGAGCTACTGAGTCATTACACCTATTTCATGTTTTTACCTATAGAGGTGGAGGTGAGAGACTCCAACATGTATGAGAAGCTGATCAGATGTGCCCTTGGAGTCCTACCATCCTGGGGGAAATACACGACCCGCTCAGCCTGGGCCAGGTGTAAAAAATACACCCCTCTAACCTCTCCCTAGGCCACATGACCAGAGCGGTGTGCTGGGGCGTTCTAGACAATATCACCTCCATGATGCACCCTGTCTTCCTGCTGGAGGCCGGAGTGCAAAGGATAATGGGCAGCGGGAGTGCCTTTTCCCATAACGCGGTGCTCAGACAGGAAGCAAAGAGGGTGTTTCCTCTACCTGTGGAATACGGGCAGGATGTGGACTCAGCTGTGGGTGTGGCTATGGTCTTTCATGACGGGACTGTGAGTTATAAAAGGGACATGCCTATTTGTTTACTTGAATATTTGAATACTTGAACTGTATTTTTTCTGGATCATGCTTCTTTTACTATCCAGTGATATCCTCAGAAATGTTTATGAACGAATACTATTAGAAATTCATTGTGCAATCTCCAATTAAAATGATGTCTCACATTTATAGTACGAACTAAAAGTTAAAGTAAGTGCTAATGTAGGACATAGTTAACTACAGTAAAATAATGTACTGTATTTGACATGTTTGCATTAGTGAACTTGACATTTTAACTAAAACATTGTTCTGCTACTGCTAGCTTGTTATTAACAATCATTCAATCTGTAAGATTTTAGTATTGTTGATTATTACAACTATCATTTATAATGATTACAACTATTTAATGCTGTTTTTACTAAATGATTAAATTGTTATGTTATCATAATTCCAAGCATCTGCCTCTAACCCTAGGAAGCTCTTTGCCACATTCTCCTCACTGCTGAATCCCCCCCTCCTCCCTCTCTGTGGATGACTTCGTCAACCACTTTGAAAAGAAGGTTGACGACATCCGATCCTCGTTTGTTAAGTCTAATGACACTGCTGGTCCTGCTCACACTGCCCTACCCTATGCTTTGACTTCTTTCTCCCCTCTCTCCCCAGATAAAATCTTGCGACTAGTGACTGCAGGCCGCCCAACAACCTGCCCGCTTGACCCCATCCCCTCCTCTCTTCTCCAGACCATCTCCGGTGACCTTCTCCCCTACCTCACCTCGCTGATCAACTCATCCTTGACCGCTGGCTATGTCCCTTCCGTCTTCAAGAGAGCGAGAGTTGCACCCCTTCTCAAAAATCCAACACTCGATCCCACTGATGTCAACAACTACAGACCAGTATCCCTTCTTTCTTTTCTTTCCAAAACTATTGAGCGTGCCGTCTTTAGCCAACTCTCTTGCTATCTCTCTCAGAATGACCTTCTTGATCCAAACCAGTCAGGTTTCAGGACTGGTCATTCAACTGAGACTGCTCTTCTCTGTGTCACGGAGGCTCTCCGCACTGCTAAAGCTAACTCTCTCTCCTCTGCTCTTGTCCTTCTAGACCTGTCTGCTGCCTTTGATACTGTGAACCATCAGATCCTCCTCTCCACCCTCTCCGAGCTGGGCATCTCCGGCGCGGCTCACTCCTGGATTGCGTCCTACCTGACCGGTCGCTCCTACCAAGTGGCGTGGCGAGAAGCTGTCTCCGCACCACGTGCTCTCACCACTGGTGTCCCCCAGGGCTCAGTTCTAGGCCCTCTCCTTTTCTCCCTATACACCAAGTCACTTGGCTCTGTCATATCCTCACATGGCCTCTCCTATCATTGCTACGCTGACGATACACAACTAATCTTCTCCTTTCCCCCCTTCTGATAACCAGGTGGCGAATCGCATCTCTGCATGTCTGGCAGACATATCAGTATGGATGACGGATCACCACCTCAAGCTGAACCCCTGGCAAGACGGAGCTGCTCTTCCTCCCGGGGAAGGACTGCCCGTTCCATGATCTCGCCATCACGGTTGACAACTCCGTTGTGTCCTCCTCCCAGAGTGCGAAGAGCCTTGGCGTGACCCTGGACAACACCCTGTCGTTCTCCGCTAACATCAAGGCGGTGACCCGATCCTGCAGGTTCATGCTCTACAACATTCGGAGAGTACGACCCTGCCTTACACAGGAAGCGGCACAGGTCCTAATCCAGGCACTTGTCATCTCCCGTCTGGATTACTGCAACTCGCTGTTGGCTGGGCTCCCTGCCTGTGCCATTAAACCCCTACAACTCATCCAGAATGCCGCAGCCCGTCTGGTGTTCAACCTTCCCAAGTTCTCTCCGTCACCCCCCTCCTCCGCACACTCCACTGGCTTCCAGTTGAAGCTCGCATCCGTTACAAGACCATGGTGCTTGCCTATGGAGCAGTGAGGGGAACGGCACCTCCGTACCTTCAGGCTCTCATCAGTCCCTACACCCAAACGAGTTCATTGCGTTCATCCACCTCTGGCCTGCTGGCTCCCCTTCCTCTGCGGAAGCATAGTTCCCGCTCAGCCCAGTCAAAACTGTTCGCTGCTCTGGCACCCCAATGGTGGAACAAGCTCCCTCACGACGCCAGGACAGCGGAGTCACTCACCACCTTCCGGAGACATTTGAAACCCCACCTCTTTAAGGAATACCTGGGATAGGATAAAGTAATCCTTCTACCCCCCCCCCCCCAAAAAAAAATAAAATAAATAAAAATAAAAATAAATTGTAAAGTGGTTATCCCACTGGCTATAGGGTGAATGCACCAATTTGTAAGTCGCTCTGGATAAGAGCGTCTGCTAAATGACGTAAATGTAAATGTAAATGTAAAATCATAGCATGTAAAAGAAGTCATAACGTTTGTTGATCGCTCT
Source organism: Coregonus clupeaformis (assembly GCF_020615455.1). Classification (NCBI taxonomy): domain Eukaryota; kingdom Metazoa; phylum Chordata; class Actinopteri; order Salmoniformes; family Salmonidae; genus Coregonus; species Coregonus clupeaformis. The sequence goes on along the minus strand of NC_059204.1, from coordinate 20,780,501 downwards.
AACTACAGTATATAAGTCTAATCTCACAAGACAAGTTTTTTTCCGACCACAATGTTAGTCACAGGAACAGACTCACCAACAGCAGATCTGAGAGAAGGCAGGCACTCAGGAAGCTCTGCAAAGTTGTTCTGAAAGAAAGAAGAAGAAACGCTTACTGAATTGAATGTTATATAAAAGGAGAAGGAAGCCCCTTGTGACAAGAGACACATTCAAAACAATAAGTAAGTAATGTATCATCTGATATGTAATTATGTACGATTAGATTAAAAATCAATGTTTGTGTTATTACATTGTTATGACATATACCGTATTCAAGAAGATAGATGCCTGTGCCTCTAACTAACTACACAGTACCATTAGGTCTTATGAGGATATTAGAAAACCTCTGATCAGCTGTGGAAAATGTTGTAGGCTACTCAATGTGTGAAGTAATGAGAAGGGGATGATATTTTGGCTTTAAGAATTTGCAACATAATGTTGTACAACAAGGGGCAAGTCAGGATACTGGAACTTACTTTTGAAGCAGAGATTGTGAAATGGAGAATTTTACCATGCCATTGTGTGCACTGAATATGTGTGTATGCAAACGTTGAGGATTTACTAAGAATGTTGGTTCAACACCTTATCAATGTATGTATGTGGTATTCTATGTTTCTATCAATAGGGATATAGTATACATATGGTTCTTATGCATACAGTAAATAAGAGCCAATGGCTAAACTGATGTGCATTTACTTTTGAATATAATGTTAACAAAACACCTTTACATTAAATCAGTTATTTGTCAACATTCATAAGAATTAGCTTAGATCCTTTGTGCATCTCCTGGTCACTTTATCATTGCTCTCTCAGCAGTGCTACAGAGGCCGGGTCAATAACACCTATGGTCAGCCATGTTGTTATGATTTAACTGGATAAGAACCCAAATGCAGACAAGTACACCAAGCCAGGGAAGTTTTAACAGGTTTATTTACAATGTTCAAAGTCCAGGTTTCCAAATATATGGGAAGAGCAAGTCCAGGTACAGGGAGGGTAACAGATCCAGATCAGGGCAGGTGTGGTACCGTAATGTCCTAGTGTCCGTGGTGAGTCCAAAAGAGAGGTCCGGTAATGGAGAGCAGGATGGTGGTGGCAGGAGTGAAGCGGAGGCAGGAGTCAGGTTCCAAATATCTGTGGCACAGGAGAAAAAGTAAATAGAACAGACCAAAAACACAAAGAGCAAAAATAACCAGGTTGAGTCGGCAGCGAGACTAACATGGTCGTCTTGACTATGATCTGACGATGAGTGGTAAGTTTGACCGGGTCTTAAAGGCTGAGGTGATATGGTGAATGAGCTGCAGCTGGAACCCTGACTCCCGCACACCAGACTTCACTCCTGCAATCAAGGACAGACAGAGGGGAGGAGAGAGCAGAGAGAGCTACCTATCAGCAGTAGGCCTAACAGTACCCCCCTCTACGGACGCCACCTGGCGGCCGACGGGGTTTATCGGGATGTAACCTATGAAACTCTCGGACCAGATCAGGATCCACAATGAAGCTCCTGGGCACCCAGGAACGTTCCTCGGGACCATAACCCTCCCAATCCACCAGGTACTGGAAACCACGACCTCGGCGGCGAACATCCAGAAGTCGCCGGACAGTGTAGACCGGACCCCCACCCACGATCTTGGGCGGAGGAGGGGGACGAGAGGGCGGGCACAAAGGGCTAACCGACACAGGCTTAATCTGGGAAACATGAAAGGTGGAATGAACCCGTAGGGGAGGCAGGAAGCTGTAGCTTAACCGCGCAGGGGTTAACAATAGACAGTATCTTGAACGGTCCTATAAACGAGGCGCCATCTTCTTAGACTCCACCTTCAATGGAAGGTCCCGTGACTTCAGCCATACCTCTTGACCAGAGAGTAACCGGGAGCCTGGGACCGGTGACGGTTGGCTTGCCTCTGCATGTACGCCGAAGCTCGGGACAGAGCTACCCTGGCCTTCCTCCAGACCTTGAAGCAGCGGCGCATGTGGGACTGCACCGAGGGTACCGCAAGTTCCCTCTCTTGGGAAGGGAACAGGGGAGGTTGATAACCCAGAGCACACAGAAAAGGAGACAAACCAGAGGAAGCGTTAGTCAAGGTGTTATGAGCATATTCCACCCAGGGGAGCATGGAGCTCCATGACCCAGGGTTAGACCCAGTGACACAGCGAAGAGCGGTCTCCATCTCCTGGTTCGCTCTCTCGGCTTGCCCGTTGGTCTGGGGGTGATATCCAGAGGACAGGCTGGATGTAATGCCCAAAGCTTTACAGAAAGCTTTCCACACCTGGGAGACAAACTGGGGACCCCTGTCAGAGACAATATCCGTGGGTAGACCATGAGAGCGGAACACATGTTCAACCAAAATCTCAGCCGTCTCTCTGGCAGTGGGCAGTTTAGGTAGGGCCAAAAAATGAGCGAACTTAGAAAAACGATCAATCACCGTAAGAATGACAGTCTTACCAGATGAGGGGGAAGTCCAGTGACAAAATCCATAGCGATATGCGACCAGGGCCGGCTGGGTATAGGTAGAGGTCGTAGATGACCAGCGCTGGCCTGGGTGGAGTTTTACTTCGTGCACATACCGTACAAGCAGCAATGAAGGCTCGAGTGTCCGTCTCCATCGTGGCCCACCAGAACTTCCGTCGCACAAAGTCAAGGGTCCGCGAAACTCCAGGGTGACAGGTAAGGGGAGACGAGTGAGCCCACTGAAGTACCTGGGAGCGAGCAGACTCAGGGACAAACATCCGGTTAGGAGGACCCCTCCCAGGGTCAGCTTGATGATGTTGAGCCTGTCTAACAATCCCCTCGATGTCACATGTGATGACTGCAATACTGCAGGTAGGAGGCAAAATGGGTTCAGGGTTACTACCAGTATCAACAGCCGAATGAACACGAGACAGGGCGTCAGGCTTGACGTTGCGTGACCCAGGACGGTAAGACAGAGAAAAAATTGAATCTCCCAAAAAATAGTGCCCACCTGGCTTGACGGGGTTGAGCTGCTTCGCTGACTGGAGGTAAGCCAGATTCTTATGATCCGTCCAAACGATGAAGGGTTGTTCCGCCCCTCCAACCAATGTCGCCACTCCTCGAGAGCCAGCTTAACGGCGAGCAGTTCACGATTTCCAACATCATAATTCCTCTCTGCCTGAGAAAGTTTCCTTGAGAGAAAAGCACAGGGATGCAGTTTGTTATCTTCAGGAGAACGTTGTGACAACACTGCACCTACCCCAGTGTCGGATGCATCCACCTCCACGACAAACTGGCGGTCGGGGTCCGGCTGCATCAGAATGGGAGCCGAGGCGAAGCGATGTTTCAGTTCTTCGAACGCTGATTCGGCCCCCTTCATTCCAAGCGAACGGTCGTGAGATGGAGGTGAGAGCGGTGAGTGGCGCCGCAATGCGGCTGTAGTCCTTGATGAACCTCCTATAGAAGTTTGCAAACCCCAGGAATCGTTGAAGTTGTTTGCGGGTAGAGGGAGCTGGCCAGTCCGTGACAGCAGAGATCTTAGCTGGGTCCATCCGCAGCTCCCCCTGAGCTATGATGTAACCCAAGAAAGAGGTCTCAGACACATGAAATTCACATTTCTCCATCTTCACAAACAGTTTGTTCTCCAACAACCTTTGCAACACCTGGCGCACATGCAGTTCATGTTCCTGGGAGGACTCTGAGAAAATCAAGATATCATCCAGATAGACAAAAACAAACCGATTCAACATGTCCCGAAGGACATCATTGACTAGTGCCTGAAAAACAGCAGGGGCATTAGACAACCCAAAAGGCATAACCCGATACTCAAAATGTCCCAAGGGTGTGTTGAAGGCAGTCTTCCATTCATCACCCTTACGAATGCGCACCAGGTGATACGCATTTCGTAGATCCAGTTTCGTAAAGATGGTAGCACCATGAAGGAGGGGAAAAGCCGAATTAATCAAAGGCAGAGAATACTTGTTCTTAATGGTGATGTTGTTAAGTCCACGGTAATCAATACAGGGTCTGAGGGTCTTATCCTTCTTAGCAACAAAAAAAGAATCCCGCTCCTACAGGTGACGAGGAAGGACGCATAATACCTGCCGCCAAGGAGTCCCGAATGTAGTTCTCCATAGCCTCCGTCTCCGGCCGGGAGAGATTGTACAGGCGACTGCTGGGGAGCGGGGCTCCTGGCTGGAGGTCAATGGCGCAGTCGTAAGGCCGGTGAGGAGGAAGAGAAGTAGCTCTGTGTTTGCAGAAAACGGATGCCAGGTCATGATACACGTCAGGAACAGCGGAAAGATCCATGGACTCCAGTGGAGGTTGAGGCACAGTACTGGCAGGAGTCTGAGCAGAACACAAACAATTCACATGACAAAATGTGCTCCATGAAACAATGCTACCTGTCACCCAATCAATGTGTGGATTGTGTTTTATGAGCCAGGGGATACCAAGGACCAGGGGAGTCTGTGGGCAGTCGATAATATGGAATTGAATGTTCTCCTGATGATTTCCCGACACTCTAAGACAAACAGGAACAGTCTGATGGGTAATGCGGGTCAACAATTGTCCATTTAGACCCTTAGCCTGCAGCGGACAGTCCATAGGAACAGTCTCCAAATCCATTTGTTGAGCCCACTCTCTATCCAAAAAGCTTTCGTCGGCACCAGAGTCAATCAGCGCACTAACAGAGAAATTCTGGGACTGCCACTGGAGGGATGCCTGGAGCAGAATGCGGGGAGAAGAGGAAGAATCCGCTGCTCGGCTCACCAAAACTTCTCCCATAAATGATGAGCCGGCCCTTTTCCCGGACGAACTGGGCAGGAAGGAACGAAATGACCAGCTTCTCCACAATACAGGCAGACCCGAGCCTGAATACGACGTGCACGCTCCTCTGAGGACAACCGTGCACGACCCACCTCCATGGCTTCGGGTTCAGTCCTCCTCGTATCGACTCGGGAAGACACGGCTCTCTCCGTAGGGACGATGCAGGGAGGAGTTTGTTGATGACAGACAGGTTGCTTGGAACTAACACTCCTCTCCCGGCGGCGCTCCCGAATCCGATTATCCAACCTGATAGTGAGTGAAATAAGATTATCCAGCGTAGGCGATTCATCATATGACACCAATTCATCTTTTAAGGTCTCAGACAAAGCATTGATGAACACTCCTTGTAATGCCTCGTCATTCCAACCACTCACTGCTGCTAAAGTCCGAAACTCCACTGCCATCTCCGCCACACTACGAGCCCCCTGCCGAAGAGAAAACAGCCGTTTCGCAGCCTCCTTGCCTCGTACGGGGTGGTCAAAAACCTTCCTCATCTCCGTGGTGAAGGCAACGTAAGCGTTGCAAATGTCCGACTGACTCTCCCAGACCGCGGATCCCCAGGCACGAGCGGAACCGCTAGTAGAGTTGATAAGGTAGGCAATACGGGCTCTTTCTGAGGCGTAGGTGAGGGGCTGTTGTTCAAACACTAACGAGCATTGAGTCAAAAAATCGCCACAGGTTCCCATGTTCCCGTCATAGCGCTCTGGAGCAGGAACAAAAGGCTCTCTGATCTGGGCTGAAGGGGTAGTAAGGACAGATACTTGATTGGAGAGTAATTGAACCTGATTAAGCAGCACCTGACTGTCCTCAGCAATCGTTTTAAACAGGGTATCATGTTGGCCAAGTAAAATGCCCTGATTGGCTATGGCAGTCCAAATTTGAGTGCACTCTGGGGTGGTATCCGAGCTACTGTCTGCTGGGTTCATGTTGGTCAGATCATACTGTTATGATTTAACTGGATAAGAACCCAAATGCAGACAAGTACACCAAGCCAGGGAAGTTTTAACAGGTTTATTTACAATGTTCAAAGTCCAGGTTTCCAAATATATGGGAAGAGCAAGTCCAGGTACAGGGAGGGTAACAGATCCAGATCAGGGCAGGTGTGGTACCGTAATGTCCTAGTGTCCGTGGTGAGTCCAAAAGAGAGGTCCGGTAATGGAGAGCAGGATGGTGGTGGCAGGAGTGAAGCGGAGGCAGGAGTCAGGTTCCAAATATCTGTGGCACAGGAGAAAAAGTAAATAGAACAGACCAAAAACACAAAGAGCAAAAATAACCAGGTTGAGTCGGCAGCGAGACTAACATGGTCGTCTTGACTATGATCTGACGATGAGTGGTAAGTTTGACCGGGTCTTAAAGGCTGAGGTGATATGGTGAATGAGCTGCAGCTGGAACCCTGACTCCCGCACACCAGACTTCACTCCTGCAATCAAGGACAGACAGAGGGGAGGGAGAGAGCAGAGAGAGCTACCTATCAGCAGTAGGCCTAACACATGTAGCCTTTTAAGCTCTCAGAGCAGAGCTCTCTCTGGTGGTAATGTGCTCTGATACTCCCTGGGGATGGGCTCTAACTATCTTTCTGCATCTGACTCTCGCTCTGCTCTCCAAGCTCATCCCCATCACTTTATCCATAGCATCCCTCCCTACTACTCACAGTAGTAGTGAGTAAGATTCAAACATACACACACACCCTCTGTCCATAGAGGTTGAATTGTCTTGCGGTTGTGTATTTAAGATGTTTATTTAATATAAGGATGATATGATAGACAGAGACATAAGAGAAAATGTGATCCAACAGAGCACTCTGTGAAATTATCTTTGTACTTGCGTGGAAGGAATTAATTCATCTCTGTGTAAGTACAGTTATCTGTATGTTAGACCTTCAGGTCCCAAATGGTTTCATGTCCATATTTGAATTGTTGAATTATAAGCAGGTGTTGATGATGGCTTTGCATTTGCTTTGTTTATGTGGCAGGGTTCAGTTCTTCTATTGCTATAACTGAATTCTCTCCAAACTGTAAACATTCACTCCTGTCGACATGTTGTGCATGAGATCACTGTGAGAAACTGTACTGTAGGGCAGGCTACTAGCAGACACCTGAATATAACCAAATTACAATTGCTCACTGTTTGGTTTTGCATGTTTGCATGCTAGTTATTAGTTAGATGTGTCTGAAACTGTGATTCTAAAATTGCTTTGTTTCCATGATGATCCATGATGTCATTGTCTACCAGTCTAGTCGTTTTTAAACAAGGTCTGCACATGAGGACAATTCAAATGTACACCGTTACATAAAGACTATCAGAGCAGAATAAAACAAGCCCAACAATAGATTATTCAGCCTGAGTTTCAGCTATACTGCAGTTAATGTGAAAATGCTCCATTAGCATAAGAAAAACAATAATGTGTTCAAATGAGGAACAGACAATATGTTGTGGTGGGAGAGATCTCATCGTTTATGTGCTACAGTTGGTAGACACTGTGGTTTAGTTTTTTTGTAAGTAGGGAGGGGTTTTTAATCATATGACACCGCATCAGAAAATAGCCTTTCTTGTCTGAGAGGAAGAAGCCATCTTGAGCCCCAATGGTTCCAGCAGCATTAGATGAGTAGATGAGGATCTATAATGTACGTCAAGTGACAGCAAAATGCCGACATCAATTATGCATACAGACATGATCTCATAGAGTGGATATGAGACATTGTTCACGTGCTGCACACTGTTTTACACTGAGCGTGTGTGGTGCCATGCAAATGGACCTGAGGTTACACTCATTTGTTTTACAGTAATGGATCAGCAGAATAACAATATGCAAAAAAAAAAAACGTGACTAATGTTGAGCATTAGATTATTTGTTTTCAGAATGCTGTAGCCCCTAGTAACACAGTTCTGTATTATTTCATTCATTTGTCTCAAGGGTATCATAAACGAAAATATTTGATGAGAATGAGATAGATCTAGATGTTCCTTACGTGTTGTTCCCCTCATGGTAGGCAGAGAAGACTTCAGAGTTTCACTCTGAGTCACTGTCAACCCCCTTCCTCTTTTCTAGGGCATCTACAGGGAAATAGCAAAACAAGTCAATTCTCATGCCCTCCTTTTTAGGAGAAATCATTTAAATCCCCATAATAATGATTCATTCGGATCAGCTTCTCTTGAAGAGAATTTAGATTATTTACATTGTGTCTCAGTAATGGCTGTCCTAATTTTCAGCTGAACTGTCTGGGAATGTTTTTTCAGTTATTTAAGTAAAGAAAGGGTTCCAGGCCTGGATAGAGTTTTGTATTAGTTACAGTTGTCATGGGGAAGTGCTAATAAATAACCAGCTTTGTTAGCCCCCTGGGGGTGAAACATCACATGTCTAAAAGCTGGTGTATTCAGAGGTCAACTCTCTTATTATGTTTCAGAGGATCTAGATAAATGGAGGAAATTGTAAAGTCAATGTCAAGTTATTAAAATGTGTAAGACCAAGCAATATTTGATCATGCCAAAACTCAGGAAGAGAACCATGAATGCAGTCCCTCACTGCAGAAAAATTCAATTCAATTAGAATTTGTCAATCCTCTCAGGGGATTTATGATATACTGAACATACTGTATTTACATGACTATGATGTGATATCACTGTAACTCCTCCTCTAGACGTCCAGTCTGAGGAGTCATTATGAGCAAGTCTAAGGGCCCAGAGTACCCTTCCTTCTCTCTGGAGACGGATGACAGGACGGATGATGAGAGGGCACAGAGCAGACAGGTGAAGAAGCCTGACCGGCTGGTGTCTGCTCTAGGCATGGGCAGTTCGGGGGGGCCCAAAGCCCCCATGGACTCAGACTACCAGGAGGAGCTGGAGGAGGCTGCTCCCAAGATCAGATTCAATCTCAATTTTGACAAGTGAGACAGCACATTCACTGAATATAATATCACATATTGTACTGTATGGAGACAAATGGTGTTTAAAGCCTGATTGTAGGGCTAAGTCACACTAATAACATTGTTAATACTGTTTGAGAAGACACAGCTGTCTTCCCTCAGGGAGGCGGTTTTGTTAATCAGAAGTTCATTTACAATATAACATGCGAATAAGGTCTTTGTTTTGAAGCCCTTTTGGGAAAGACCATTAGTTTTTTGTTTCCAATTGAAGAAGAAATGCTTTCCCAATACTAAAGTCGAACATATTTTTCTTTGTAGGAAAGTACGAGGTTTGGAGGAGAACAAAGAGGAGAGGGACAGCAAGAGGTTTGACATCAAGAGGCTGTTTGAGGCCGTGTCCACTGGTGATGTCATGAAGCTGGAGGGGCTGCATCAGTACTTGCATCAGTCCAAGAAGAAGCTCTCCAACACTGAGTGTGAGGGGGACTATGCGTTACAGTATATAGTATTGTATAATTGTAGCATTTTAGGGTAACACTTTACATTACAGTGCTATTATTGCTGTGTAACTACTTGTGTTATTATAGTGTAATGAGTATTGTAAACTAACCCTAACCTTAGCTTCATGTCCACACCTCGAATCAATCCTAACCCTACCCATTACCCTAACCCTAGCTTGATGTCCACACCCTGGCTCAACCCAAAACCTAGTGTCGTGACGTGACTTTCATTATTGTGATGACTATTATTTATCGAATAATGACCTACTATGTTTAATTGTTACTAGATTAAATTAATCATGTAACAATTAACTCATTAGGAGTTTGGGGCACCACGGGAAAAGTTGTTTAACGAGTTACCGTTTCCGAATTAACTCTAAAGATATCTAGATATCTCTTATCATTTAACAGTCATTTATTAATCATTTACCTAATATCAGTCTCATTCTGAAAGTCGTAGGCTCTGAAAGTCGTAGGCTCTTTAAGTCTGCACGAACCCGGGTCTTACTGATCATTCCGTACCACACAAATTGATTTCATTATTTATTTACTAACTAATTAAAAATGATAACATTTACATTACATTTACGTCATTTAGCAGACGCGCTTATCCAAAGCGACTTACAAATTGGATAACACAAGATACAAACACGTACACGGTATAGGTAGGGATTAGAAACGTAATACAATGAAAACCGGTCCTTAGCGGACTAACACAATATGACACTTGTTACAAAAGATGGCGAGTTAAAGAGAGAGAGAGAGAGAGAGAAAACACTTGGATACACATGGACCTATGCTCACAGTAATCCTAATACTTTGCCCCGAACTGCCGCCCGTTTGGGAAGAAAAGCAATGCATGTATTTACGTGTTGGAGGTCTTCGTTGTGTATCTCTGTTGGACCCAGGCCTTCGTGGGAAAGGGTTGATTGGGCCTTCTCTTTTGGATGGCCTTTTAGATGTAAGGCTCATATTGTCCACAAGAGGTCACAATGTCCTTCTTCTTAGTTGTCTGTTTACTTTCACTTGTTCTGGAAGTGGTCTTCTGAGGATGGCTAATCAGCCGTGTCGATGATTCCCTGTGGGGTGATGAGAGCAGTGTAGCAGATGATGGCTTGAAGAGAGTAACATGATGGTCCCACTTAAATTCACCTTCTTAGATACAGTACTTAGAACAGCTACTCAGCCGTAACATTGATTGTTAGTGGAGGCAACTTTGTCGTCTTCACCTCGTGTTGATTTTCAGGGTCGGGACCAATATGGACGAAAGCTGCAGCTTGAGGTCCGTCTAGTCTGATCTGATATTTCTTATCTCAATCTTTTATACACTCTGGTAAAGAGGGCCGTTTCCGTCGTACTGACATGCTCTCTGAGCTCCCTCGGGCGTGGCTAGTTACGAGGCAAAAGTATTATCATCACTATGATTTTGTTAGAAAGCTAAAATCACATTCCTATCTTCACGAAAACATTGTCTTCCTCCTTGATATTTTCTACACAACATATTGGATGTAAACCTGATATACACAATGTAAAAGCTCTTCAAGTCACAATGTTTTCATTATAACGCCTTCATACCATTTTTAATGACATCACAAAATATACATTAATTTTCCATATTCCATTTCTCATCATTCCCAACGTTTGGATGTTGAAATATATTGTCCCAATGTTCATTGTTGGATGTTGAAGTTTTTGGGCAGCAAAAAGTATCTGAAACAAAGGCATCACTTTCACCATTCTGGAGTGCCAGATATAGATTCTCCTCTCTAATTGATGGCAGTATTAACGTGTCAAGACCAGAACAGCCCCCTGTGGGTAAGAGGGTGTGGTTGTTGTCGGCCATTTGCCAAGCTGATGTGAGGCCTTTGATCCTCACCCAGGGAGAGTCATGACACTAGCCATTAACCTAACCCTACCTTCATGTCCACACACTGGCTCAACCTTAACCCTAGCTTCATGTCCATACCCCGGCTTAACCCAAACCCTAAATCTAACCCTAGCTTAATGTTCACACCCCAGCTCAACCCTAACTCTAGCCATTACCCTAAACCTAACGCTAGCTTAAAGTCCACACCCTGGCTCAACTCTAACTCTAGCCATTACCCTAACCCTATCCCTAGGTTCATGCCCGCACCCCAATCCAACCTTAACCCTAGCTTCATGTCCACATTCCAGTTAAACCCTAACACTAGCATCCATCCTAACTTTAACTTCATGTCCATGTCCCAGTTCAACTCTAACCCTAACCTCAACCCTACCCCTAACCCTAGAGTGGTAATACATTGTACCTATAGCTGTAACACTAACACTGACCCTCAAGTGTATTACTTTATACCCCATTCTTTCACCTCTTGCTCTCCTAGATCAATCGTATGGTAAAAATGTCTTGCTGAAGGCTCTACTGAATCTGAGAAACGGCAGAAATAACACAATTGAATATCTCCTTGACATCTCAGAGAAGATGGGGGACATCAAGGAATTTGTAAATGCTGCATACACAGACAGCTATTACAAAGGTGAACTTTCATATAACCAGAATTATCATTACTTGATGTTGTTCATTTATTCCACACATGCCTCTAAAACTCTGTTTTATGTACACAGCCCTCAACCAATGTAACATACAAATACGGTCATGTAAGTGTATACAGTGCCTTCGGAAAGTATTCAGACCCCTTGACTTTTCCCACATTTTGTTACGCCTTATTCTAAAATGGATTTAAAAAATAATAATCCTCAGCAATTTACACACAATATCCCATAATGACAAAGCGAAAACAGGTTTTTAGAAAGTTTTGCAAATGTATAAAAAAAAACAAACAGAAATACCTTATTTACATAAGTATTCAGACCCTTTGATATGAGACTCGAAAATGAGCTCAGGTGCATTCTGTTTCCATTGATCATCCTTGAGATGTTTCTACAACTTGATTGCAGTCCACCTGTGGTAAATTCAATTGATTGGACATGATTTGCGCGGCAGGTAGCTTAGTGGTTAAGAGCGTTGTGCCAGTACCTGAAAGGTCGCTGGTTCTCATCCCAGAGACTAGGTGAAAAATCTGTCGATGTGCCCTTGAGCAAGGCACTTAACCCTAATTGCTCTGGATAAGAGCGTCTGCTAAATGACTAAAATGGAAATGGAAATTTGGAAAGGCTATATAAGGTCCCACAGTTGACAGTGCATGTCAGAGCAAAAACCAAGCCATGAGGTCGAAGGAATTGTCCGTAGAGCTCAGAGACAGGATTGTGTCGAGGCACAGATCTGGGGAAGGTTACCAAAAAAATTATGCAGCTTTGAAGATCCCCAAGAACACAGTGGCCTCCATCATTCTTAAATGGAAGAAGTTTGGAACCACCAAGACTCTTCCTAGAGCTGGCCGCCTGGCCAAACTGAGCAATCGGGGGAGAAGGGCATTGGTCAGGGAGGTGACCAAGAACCTGATGGTCACTCTGACAGAGCTCTAGAGTTCCTCTGTGGAGATGGGAGAACCTTCCAGAAGGACAACCATCTCTGCAGCACTCCACCAATCAGGCCTTTATGGTAGAGTGGCCAGACGGAAGCCACTCCTCAGTAAAAGGCACATGACAGCCCGCTTGGAGTTTGCCAAAAGGCACCTAAGGACTCTCAGACCACGAGAAACAAGATTATCTGGTCTGATGAAACCAAGATTGAACTCTTTGGCCTGAATGCCAAACGTCACGTCTGGAGGAAACCTGGCATCCATCCCTCTCTGAATGTCCTTGAGTGGCCCAGCCAGGACTTGAACCCGATCGAACATCTCTGGAGAGACCTGAAAATAGCTGTGCAGCAACGCTCCCCATCCAACCTGACAGAGCTTGAGAGGATCTGCACAGAAGAATTGGAGAAACTCCCCAAATACAAGTGTGCCAAGCGTGTAGCGTCATACCCAAGAAGACTTGAGGCTGTAATCGCTGCCAAAGGTGCTTCAACAAAGTAATGAGTAAAGGGTCTAAATACTTGTATAAATGTGATATATATATATTTTTAAATATAAATTAGCAAAATTATATAAACACCTGTTTTTGCTTTGTCATTATGGGGTAATGTGTGTAGATTGATGAGGGAAAAAAACAATTTAACCAATTTTAGAATAAGGCCGTAACCTAACAGGCCATCATTGTAACTAAGAATTTGTTCTTACCTGACTTGAAATAAAAACATAGAAAATACCAAATGTGGAAAAGGTCAAGGGATCTGAATACTTTCCGGAGGCACTGTATGTAAGGCCATGCATTTTCTGATAGTCTATCCTTTGTATCTACGGATCAAATAGGCCAAACAGCCCTTCATATTGCCATTGAGAGAAGGAGCACCTATTTTGTTGAGCTATTGATCAAGAAAGGAGCAAACGTCCATGCCAAAGCCTGTGGGAAATTCTTCCAGCTCCATGATGGACCCAGCTTCTACTTTGGTGAGTGTGTCAGTATCACTGAGCCTTGAACAGTATCCTTCTCTGGTAGGTTTGACAACACTCTTCTGCTTGTCAGGCGTCTAGTCATCCCTCTGAGAATAACCATTCCCTTCTTTATAACTAAGGGAACACAGTTGTCACTGTTGTGGTGGGTAGGGTAATAGAAAGGACATTGAATTGAGGGCAAATGTATTTATAGGTGAGCTGCCTCTGTCCCTGGCTGCGTGCACCAACCAGCCTGAGGTGGTGGACTTCCTGCTGGAGAACGCCTACCAGCGTGTGGACGTGAGGGAGAAGGATTCCCTGGGTAACATGGTGCTGCATGCCCTGGTGGTGGTGGCTGATAACACACCAGAGAACACTGACTTCATCACCTCTATGTACGACTACATACTCACCACGGCTGCCCGCCTGCACCCCAAATGGAGGCTGGAGGACATAGAGAACAACCAGGGCCTGACGACTATAAAACTGGCTGCCAAGACTGGCAAAATCGGGGTAAAGGAGGAGTCCAATATGGAGTGATGTTGTAATGGTGATCGGCCCACTAAAGACCTTCTGGAGAACAGATCAACAGTTTGTTGTTTCCAAATTATATAATCTCATCTTCATTGTAATATTTTGTTCCTGTTAGACGTCCGAAGAAAATGCATTGTTCCTCCATATGTGTTTATCATAATCTGCTACATCCTTCCATTACGTGTAAATCAATTGTTGTATTCCTCCTCTAGCTATTTAAGCACATGATGCATCGTGAATTCCAGAAGAGGGAGACCAGACACCTGTCCCGTAAATTCACTGAGTGGGTTTACGGACCCGTCCACTCCTCCCTGTATGACCTGGCCTCACTGGACTCCTACGAGAAGAACTCTGTCCTGGAGATCATAGTCTACAGCAGTGACATGCCTGTGAGTCACATTCATATAATAATGAGCAAATCATAAGCCCTGTTTATACCTAGTGCTAACATGCCACCTTTGTCCTGGTCTTGTCCACATTCTGATTGTGGCCAGATTTTCAGACATGCGTCTACACATCTGTCCACTGTGTCTGCATTGTGACCAAATTTGCTGATCCCTCCCTCTATGCAAATTATTTGAGAGGTATTCTTTCAAAATAATATTTGTTTATTTATTTATTTTAAGACACATAATATTGATGGCCTGAGTCAATGGTGCCACCTGTCAATGATTTTAGAGGGCTGGATAATGATCATTTAAATGGTTTCACTGTCCAGATTCGTCTACACTTCCAGACATAACATGTGCCTGACTACCTCTGAAGGTGGTCAGGAAGATCAGATCACAATCAGATCAAAATGCATCTTTTTAAAAATATTTTTATATTTTATTTTATATTTTATAAACAATACAAAACATACACATACAAACGACAACATCGTACAAACATCAACTACATCACACCTGCCCTGACCCACTAGCACACACCCCCATCTCCAGGGCCCACATCACTCTATGCCACATGACCTCAAACTGCACCATTTTGTTTCTCTCCATAGCCCACGCACTTTCAATTTTTAGATAAAGCATTTGACCTTTCCATTGCGTAACGACGGAGGATTGGTTGATTTCCACTTTTTAAGTATATGTTTTTTAAAGATGATTGACGAGTGAAGTATCGTCCAACGCATTGGGTATCTCACTGCACCCCCTCATATGCCATGTCTTGAAATATACAGACTGATGGATTAAAAGTACATTTACATTGTAATACTTCTGAAAGCCAACTTTCTAACTCCGCCCATAACTTTTGGACTTTCTAACATTCCCAGAAGGCATGGATTATTGAGTCATTATTAGTTTTACATTTCAGACATGACTCTGCCTTTGTGCTGTAGAATTTGTGAATTTTGTCTCAATATAAATACATTCTATAAATTAATTTATACTGGATTAAGCATAACTTTTTGTTAACTGTAATCTTGTTAGTTATGTTCCAACAATATCAGTTATTTTTATGTCTTGGTTCCAATAGTTTATATATTTTTCTAAGAGGTTGTCAGTTGGATAGGCTCTCTGCAAGGTTTTGTATAGTTTACCTATCATGTGAATATCCTTTTCTGACTCAAATAGGATTCCCGCAAGATTGCTCTGATGTCCAAAAGATTCTGTGATATAACACTTTTAAATTGCATGTCTTTGAAAATATTGCTTTTTAAAGCTGTAATGTAAATACATGTATTTCCTATTACCAAGTAATTTACAGTTTCTATGCCTTTAGTTTTCCATGTGGTCCAATTTATCGGTGAATTCTGGAAAGCTATCCAAGGATTGTTCCATAGGGTTGTGTTTTTAGGGAGTGATATTGGTTCTTGTAGAATACGTTTCATTTTCTTCCATATTGCTTTAGTGTTCTTAACTATGAAGTTATTAATGTTCTTAGCTTTATCCTTTGAAAATAGACACGTAAAAAGATTCTGGGGATGAGCATCTTAACCATCTACACCTGTCTAAAGAATATGGGCACAATCAGAATGGGTCCGTGCTATCCGGGATGCTTGGGACATCTCTACCCCATTGCAGTTGACATTTTAAATGGTTAAGCTAAGGGTTAAGGTTAGGGTTAGGTAAGGGTTATGGTTAGGGTAAGGGTAGGGGTTAAGGTTAGGGTAAGGGTTTAGAGTATGGACGTCCCAAGGAGCCCGGATAGCACTGACTAATCAGAATATGGACAACATTAGGAAGGACTCATGTTTGCACCAGGTATAAATGGGGCTCTAGATGCCATTTCCTGCTGTTGTGCCCTTGAGCAAGGCACTTAACCCCTAAACTGCTCCATGAGTGCTGCACTGTGATTGACCCTGTGCAGCTGTGCTCCAACCTCTCTGTGTGTGTCTCTAAAGAGAGAAAGACTAAAAGATAGATCTACTAGCATAAAAGTGTGGCTATATTATATAAATATTATCAAATATAATTTCAGAATCGCCATGAGATGCTGCAGATTGAGCCTCTGAACAGGCTACTGGAGGAGAAGTGGGACAAGTTCGCAGCTCGGATGTTTTTCTTCAACTTCCTGGTTTACCTGGTTTACCTCTCGGTCTTCACTGCTATCGCCTACAACAGGAAGAAAGGAACGGTGAGGTCTTTGCATTATCACAATAAGCTACATTATTCTAGCCTGGATGGATCCGAAGCAATTAAGTTTGGATCCATGCTAACATCATTCAGCTATAGAGGAGATCAAATTATTATTTATTATTAGTTTTTTTATTGTCACATATAGGTGCAGTGAAATGTGTTGTTTTACAGGGTCAGCCATTGTAGTACGGCGCCCCTGGAGCAAATTAGGGTTAAATGCCTTGCTCAAGGACACATCGACAGATGTGTCACCTTGATGGCTCAGGTATTCGAAACCAGCAACCTTTCGGTTACTGGGCCAACGCTCTAACCACTAGGCTACCTGCCGCCCAAAGTGTTGCCAAAGTGCTGTCCAATGAGAGTTATTTTAACTTCAGCTCAATTTCTTCTCTCACCCACTGATATCCAGCCACCTTTTACTCTGGAGCATACCAGACAGGAGTACCTGCGACTCGCCGGGCAGCTTTTTACAGCAGCGGGAGCCTTCTATTTCTTCGTAGGAGGGGTATGTGTGCATGTGTGATGTGCTTTGATTAAATTTGAATTAAGGCCGGGATTAATTCCGATCCGCGCTACATACGTGTTATAGCGCGCTTGACATTTAAAGGTATTTTCTAATTGAGCCGACATTCCTTGAATGCGATCTCCATTAACGCGGTACGATTGCCTGTAAAAGCTGTGTTGTCTACAAGCGCGATTGGATTGAATCCCGGCCTAAATGTTTGAAATATCATTTAATAAAACTGTATTCAAAAGTGCGGTTTATCAAATGTTTTCTTTTTCTATCCCAAGATATTAGACTTGAAGAGAAAACGTCCAAGCCTGGACACTTTGCTGATTGACGGATACAGTGAAATCCTTTTGTAAATCATACAAAATCTCTCCACACACACTAATTATTTGATAGATTATGTATCAGCTGCCCCTGCATTGAACGTAATAACATTAGATACTTTAACAATAACTAAGGGATTAGAAGAAGTTCTAATAAGGACAACACCACATCTTTCAGAATGCCTTGCAAGCTTGTGGGCTAGACACACACACTCCTACTGGTACACACTGTATAATAACATGCTGAAGTCAGAGCAGTCCAACACAGTGCTAGGCTATCTTTTATCCTGACATTTTAGGATACGTTTTTCTAAATCATGTTGATAATGTTTCTTGGCAGCTCTATGCATGTGTGTGTGTAGGAAGTTAGTGTTTCACTAGTGTCAGAGGTTATCTCTCTGTGATTCCAACTCTCTTCCGCAGTGAGTTGATGAAACACTTGACTTCAAGTTGCCTTTGTGTGTAGTTTTCTGCAGGCGATCTTCTTCCTGGCCTCCTCAGTGCTGTACTGCTGTGGTAGGGAGGAGTACCTGGGTTTTTTTGTGCTGTGTCTGGCTCTCAGCTGGGTCAACCTGCTCTACTTCTCCAGGGGATACAGACACATGGGCATCTACAGTGTCATGATACAGAAGGTATACTGGATACCAGGGCTTGTTTTCACAAAGAGTCTCTGAGTACGAGTGCTGATATACGATCACTTGCCTTTTAGATCATATTGAATACAATTCTATGTACAGGAGGGACCAGATCCTAGATCAGCTCTCCTACACTAAGACTCTAGAATACAGGCCCTGTGACACTCTTACAGAGAAGCTATAGGATTCATTGCCACAGGGTATCTACCATTGGCACAACATTGGTGTTATGACCGAGCTGTAGTTATAATCCACAGTTCCTTTGATACTCTCTTTCTTACTCTGTCTTTTTTTCCCTTTGTAGATGATCCTAAGTGATATCTTGCGCTTTCTCTTTGTCTACGTTACCTTCCTCATTGGGTTTTCAGCAGGTATTTCATCTTTCTTCTGTCAATTTTGCACGCAGGGACACAAACACAGCCTGTCAGTGGCTCATGAATTTGTTTATTCTTCTAACATCATCAAAAGACCTATCAAAATTGCAGATGACAGTTCCCTCGTACAGTGACACTTCTAAACCACTGAAAACAATTGAGAGTATAAACAAACAATATGAGTATAAACTCATATTGTATCAAAAATATTTGATACACTGCCGATTTTGCAGGTTTTCCTACTTACAAAGCATGTAGAGGTCTGTAATTGTTTTATCATAGGTACACTTCAACTGTGAGAGATGGAATCTAAAACAAAAATCCAGAAAATCACATTGTATGATTTTTAAGTAATTAATTTGCATTTTATTGCATGACATAAGTATTTGATCACCTACCAACCAGTAAGAATTCCGGCTCTCACAGACCGGTTAGTTTTTCTTTAAGAAGCCCTCCTGTTCTCCACTCATTACCTGTATTAACTGCACCTGTTTGAACTCGTTACCTGTATAAAAGACACATGTCCACACACTCAATCAAAGAGACTCCAACCTCTCCACATTGGCCAAGACCAGAGAGCTGTGTAAGGACATCAGGGATAAAATTGTAGACCTGCACAAGGCTGGGATGGGCTACAGGACAATAGGCATGCAGCTTGGTGAGAAGGCAACAACTGTTGGCGCAATTATTAGAAAATTGAAGAAGTTCAAGATGACGGTCAATCACCCTCGGTCTGGGGCTCCATGCAAGATCTCACCTTGTGGGGCATCAATGATCATGAGGAAGGTGAGGGATCAGCCCAGAACTACACGTCAGGACCTGGTCAATGACCTGAAGAGAGCTGGGACCACAGTCTCAAAGAAAGCCATTAGTAACACACTATGCCGTCATGGATTAAAATCCTGCAGCGCACGCAAGGTCCCCCTGCTCAAGCCAGCGCATGTCCAGGCCCGTCTGAAGTTTGCCAATGACCATCTGGATGATCCAGAGGAGGAATGGGAGAAGGTCATGTGGTCTGATGAGACAAAAATAGAGCTTTTTGGTCTAAACTCCACTCGCCGTGTTTGGAGGAAGAAGAAGGATGAGTACAACCCCAAGAACACCATCCCAACTGTGAAGCATGGAGGTGGAAACATCATTCTTTGGGGATGCTTTTCTGCAAAGGGGACAGGACGACTGCACCGTATTGAGGAGAGGATGGATGGGGCCATGTATCACGAGATCTTGGCCAACAACCTCCTTCCCTCAGTAAGAGCATTGAAGATGGGTCGTGGCTGGGTCTTCCAGCATGACAACGATCCGAAACACACAGCCAGGGCAACTAAGGAGTGGCTCCGTAAGAAGCATCTCATGGTCCTGGAGTGGCCTAGCCAGTCCCCAGACCTGAACCCAATAGAAAATCTTTGGAGGGAGCTGAAAGTCTGTATTGCCCAGCGACAGCCCCGAAACCTGAAGGATCTGGAGAAGGTCTGTATGGAGGAGTGGGCCAAAATCCCTGCTGCAGTGTGTGCAAACCTGGTCAAGACCTACAGGAAACGTATGATCTCTGTAATTGCAAACAAAGGTTTCTGTGTCAAATATTAAGTTCTGCTTTTCTGATGTATCAAATACTTATGTCATGCAATAAAATGCAAATTAATTACTTAAAAATCATACAATGTGATTTTCTGGATTTTTGATTCCGTCTCTCACAGTTGAAGTGTACCTATGATAAAAATTACAGACCTCTACATGCTTTGTAAGTAGGAAAACCTGCAAAATCGGCAGTGTATCAAATACTTGTTCTCCCCACTGTGTATATATATATATATATATATATATATATATATAGAAAAACTCTGTCAATGGACTGTAATAAAGCATTCTCTGTCCCTCCACAGCGGTGGTCACTTTGCTAATGGAACCTGAATTGCCAGCCAATAATACAGCAAAGCCAATAAACAGCACAGGTGAAAAAGGTCGTACCCTTTTCCCTCCCACTGGGGAGGATTCGTGTACGAAACCCACCTTCAGGAACATCTCTCACACCATCATGGAGCTGTTCAAGTTCACCATTGGCATGGGAGACCTGGAGTTCACAGAGGGGTAATAATTGATTTTCCAGATGCTAAAAGGCTCTTTAGATAGAAGGGAGGGGCACTCTCCTCAACCTTATCCACTAATCTCTAGCACCCACCTCAGTGATGCCAAGGCAGCCATTTTTGCGCCAGAAAGCTCACCACACATCAGCTAAACAATGCCATATACTGTACTAGCTATCATGGTGGAGAAGTGGGAGTTATTTAGGCAATAAGGAATGTGTTTTTTTCTAGATACCAGTACAAGGAAGTGTTTTACATGCTGCTAATCTCCTACATCGTGCTCACCTACATCCTGCTGCTCAACATGCTCATCGCCCTCATGAGCCGCACTGTGGAGAAGATGTCCCTGGAGAGCACCAGCATCTGGAAACTACAGGTGATCCACCACGGATTGACTGACGGACAGATAGACGAACTGACTGACGCAGGGAAATGGCACTAATGTGTTGTTTGTTTTTGTGGATAGTTTGGTCTTAACTCATTCATTGTAATGAACATCTGTGTGTCTACAGCGGGCCATCACCATCCTGGACCTGGAGAGGAGCCTGCCCCGCTGCTTGAGAAGGAGGCTTCGTTCTGGGGTGGACAAGGACCTGGGGACCAGGGCTGGAGAGAAAGACCGCCGATGGTGCTTCAGGTGGCCAATTTATTTACATACTGTAGATGTTGAATCAATGATGAGAGAATAGATTCATTATTTCAGACATCACAACCTGGTTGTATCAGACAAAAGTACATGTGAACATACCTGTACATTCCTATTGGATAACATACAAAATAAAGGATGAATTCTATAGATTTGATTGCTTCCAACATCAATAACATGACAATCATTCCCAACACTAACCCATTTCGACATGAACCCATCATATCAGGAAAATATCATTTCAAGCCCCTCATACAACCACAGCTGTGTGATTGTGTGTCTAGAATTAAATGACTGAATGCACTGCCGTTGTGCACAGCAGCACCACAGCCTGGTACACGGTGTGCTGCATCATTGATCTGCTTTCTGTGACAGCTGATGGATGTGTCATACACTCAGGGACAGTAATTGGAGCATGTGTCTGTCTGTCTGTTTGTCTGTCTGTCTGGTCTCAGAGTGGAGGAAGTCAACTGGAATAAATGGAACACCAACCTGGGCATAATCAATGAGGATCCAGGGTGCGGAGATACGGCCAGGCTGTCCCCTACACACAGTAGCCGAACGCTAGGCAGAGGTATAGGCCTAGTGTGTGTGTGTGTGTGTGTGTGTGTGTGTGTGAGTGTGTGTGTGTGGGGAGAGAGAAACTATTTGAGTTTATGGTTTGGAGGCATTTTTACAGCTTCTGAATCACATAATATTCTTCTGTCCAAATCAGTACTATTCAAATGTAGGTACACCCATCTAGTACCGGGTCGGACCCCCCTGAATTCTTCAGGGCATGGATTCTACAAGGTGTGGCATTCAAACGTTGCTCAATTGGTATCAAGGGACTTAACGTGTGCCAGGAAAACGTACACCACCGCCACCAGACACCAGGTGTACTGTTGACACCAGGCAGGATGGGGCCATGGACTTATGCTGCTTACGCCAAATCCTGACTCTGCCATCAGCATGACACAACAGGAACCGTGATTCGTCAGAACAGGCAATGTTTTTCCACTCCTCAATTGTCCAGTGTTGGTGGTCCAACTTGTTTTTAGCTGATAGAAGTGGAACCCGGTGTGGTCGTCTGCTGCAATAGGCCATCCGTGACAAGGACCGACGAGTTGTGCGTTCCGAGATGCCGTTCTGTACACCACTGTTGTACTGCGCCGTTATTTGCCTGTTTGTGGCCTGCCTGTTAGCTTGCATGATTCTTGCCATTCTCCTTCGACCTCTCATCAACGAGCTGTTTTCGCACACAGGACTGGCGCTGACTGGATGTTTTTTGTTTGTCGCACCATTCTCAGTAAACCCTAGACACTGTCGTGTGTAAATAGTCCAAGAGGGCGTCCGTTTCTGAGATACTGGAACCGGTGCGCCAGGCACCGACGATCATACCACGCTCAAAGTCGATTAGGTCACTCGTTTTGCCCATTCTAATGTTCAATCGAACATTAACGGAATGCCTCAATGCCTGCTTCATATAGCAAGCCACGGCCACGTGACTCACTGTCTGTAGAAGCAAACCATTGTCATGAATGGGGTGGTTTACCTAATAAACTGGCCACTGAGTGTATATCGACATTAATATACTGTATCAGTCATTTTGGCATGCATACAGTTAAACATTTGAATCTCCTTTTTCTCTACAGAGAGGAGCTGGCAGGGGTTCCTGGGAAATGTCAGTCGAAGACAACGTACACAGCCTCGGCAACAAACACAAGTAGAGAGCACAGAGATGTCCCCTCTCAGCCATATCTGAAGATAGTCTGCTCTCTCATCCTCCTGACCTAGATGGTTCTGTCTTCCTTGCAATGATTGTGATATGTGGTTGTTTTGCCTATGCACTGATTGCATCTGCTAAATGACTAAAATGTAACTGTATATGTACTCTGGTTTAGGCCTATCGTGTGGTTTATAGGCCCAATAGGAGGGTAGTGGAAGGTTCCAGCCTCTAGAGGGCAGGATTAAACAGCCAAAGAAACACATTCACTCCACTGTTATTGTGATTTACAATATTGATTTATTTATGTGCCCTAAAATGACTGCAAAATATCCTTGCCAACTATGCCTGTATTAGAATGGTATATTTGCTGCTGCAATCTGTGTTGAGCAAATAGCAGGCCTATATAACGAGATCTTAATAAAGGAAATCATTACAATAGTGGTCCTTAATCCTCATACATTTACTTAAGCAATAACATAACTGGAAAACTGTATACATGTTTGGTTATATTAATGAACTAATGTATTGAAATACTTACCTGGCTACCCAGACTCATTTCTCCGGCCAAAAGCCACACACACGAAGGTTTGTTTCTTCTCTGCAATGAGTCTGGATTTTACTCCTAGGGATTTATAGAACGCGAATACATTCGAACCGTCTGATTGGTCCCAGATACCAATGGGTTGGGCCATAAATACAGTAATAACCAAAAAGGTAATGCCAAAGATGTTTTATAACTGACCTAAGATAGACCACAGCCTGTCGTTTCCAATGGGAGCAAATTAATCATATACTGCTTTCACATAAGATTTAAGGTATTTGGCCTGTAAAAACAATTGGGCAATGTTTATATGATCCTTTTACAAACAAGCCCATTTTTACCACATTCTCGCCTGCATACACCTTTTATACCTCCTGTGCACATGCTGGCATGCCAGGAACGAGTGGTAGTAGTGGTGTGCAGATGTGGGAGGGCATCTATTTCAATAAATCCATTATTAATTCGTTTAGGCAGGTCCTAAGAAACATAAGACTAAAATGTATTTTCAAAAGAATAGAATGGCATATTTTGAGTTTAATTATGTTACTAATCTATGCAGTGTATATGGCTGCGGCATGCACATTAAATCAATAGTTATTTTGTTCATTAAACAGACTAGACACACAGTCAACACACATTATATAGTAGGCTAAGAATATAATTAAATATAACAGAATAAAATACAAATAATATTTTTCCCACACAACCACACTTGCATTATGGCAACAACATGTGGAACCCCTGTCATATAAAAAAAAAAGGTGATATTTTGAAACAGAGCCCAAGGCAAGCCCATGCTTTTTTAATCCAAGTTTCATCTCTTTCCTACCCTTACTCTGCTTTGTTAGGGAGCAGGCGTAGGGTCTTACATTCAGAGTATCTTCATCATTTGCAAAAGCATTTGAACACCCTCCGTGGGCTTTTGGGGTTGCTTATACGCGATCGAGCAAAATAATAGGCCTACACGGGATTTAGGCTACATTATTGCGTGCTAAATGTTTCTGATCAGTGATAGATGAGACAACGAATATATGAGCTATACCACCTCCACTTATTTGTCCAGCCAGACAATTAACCAAATATACAGATGGAGATTCAGTGAAATATAATCACATTGATTGATTAAGACAAGTCACAGGCTTTTGGTCTAGGCTAGGCTACTAAACGACTTCGAGTGAAGAGCAAAATAATCCACTTGTTAATCTACATAACATGCTGGCAAAATGTTCTGATCAGTGCTAATAAATGAGCCAACTAGACAAGATGATCATTAGCACCACTCAGCTCAATTTAGCTAACATTTCCCCAGCCTAATAACCAAAAGGAGATTCAGTGAGATAAAAAAAATCTGACATTGATTTATCAAGACCCCAAGCTTGTCTCAAAGCAGAGCAAAACGGTGCTGAAATAGTTGACCACATGTGGGTAGGCTATTGCTTCAATCAAATGTATTATAACAATTGGATGACATTGGGGTTTCAGTAAACAACAATTGGATGCCTTCAATTGCATTAGCCTACTTTATTACAATATTTTTGTCATTCAGTGATATTTATTCCCACAGTAATTCTTTATGGATCCATCCACTTGTGATTAAGAAAATAGTGGTGGGTTATGCGAAGAGATGGGTGAAGTGACATTCCTGGCAAAGTTTAGAACTACCAGGATGATAGTAGTAAAGGGCGCTGTCTAGCAACCATCAAGAGTTTAAGAGTGTAGGCATTAAGGCTACATTTAAGTGATAATGCCCGAGAAGCCTGTGTCTGGACGATATATTGGCAAGGGTGCTGTTACCCTGCCAATATATCCTCCAAACACCGACTTCGAGGGCATTATCACTTTTATGCAACGGGTTACCAACATATTCAAATAATGATTTACATATTTTCATTAAAAACGTTATTTTGATGAATTTATTCATACTATTTCATACTTCCACAAGATATAGTCCCTACACAAATCTAGGGTTGCTACCCAAGCCGTCTGGTCTTTTGTTGTAGAAGGATTACTGTTATACTATTCCAGGTATTCCTTAAAGAGGTAGGGTTTCAAGTGTCTCCGGAAGGTGGTCAGTGACTCCGCTGTCCTCGCGTCGTGGGGGAGCTTGTTCCACCATTGGGGTGCCAGAGCAGCGAATAGCTTTGACTGGGCTGAGCGGGAACTGTGCTTCCGTAGAGGTAGGGGGGCTAGCAGGCCAGAGGTGGATGAACGTAGTGCCCTCGTTTGGGTGTAGGGTCTGATCAAAGCCTGCAGGTAAGGAGGTGCCGTTGCCCTCACAGCTCCGTAGGCAAGCACCATGGTTTTGTAGTAGATGCGAGCTTTGACTGGAAGCCAGTGGAGTGTGCGGAGGAGCGGGGTGACATGAGAGAACTTGGGAAGGTTGAACACCAGACGGGCTGCAGCGTTCTGGATAAGTTGTAGGGGTTTAATGGCACAGGCAGGGAGCCCAGCCAACAGCGAGTTGCAGTAATCCAGACGGGAGATGACAAGTGCCTGGATTAGGACCTGTGCCGCTTTCTGTGTAAGGTAGGGTTGTACTCTGCAAATGTTATAGAGCATGAACCTGCAGGATCGGGTCACCGCTTTGATGTTAGCGGAGAACGACAGGGTGTTGTCCAGGGTCACGCCAAGGTTCCTTGTACTCTGGGAGGAGGAAACAATGGAGTTGTCAACCGTGATGCCGAGATCATGGAGCGGGCAGTCCTTCCCCGGGAGGAAGAGCAGCTCCGTCTTGCCGAGGTTCAGCTTGAGGTGGTGATCCGACATCCACACTGATATGTCCGCCAGACATGCAGAGATGCGATTCGCCATCTGGTTATCAGAAGGGGGAAAGGAGAAAATTAATTGTGTGTCGTCTGCATAGCAATGATAGGAGAGACCATGTGAGGATATGACAGAGCCAAGTGACTTGGTGTATAGATAGAATAGGAGAGGGCCTAGAACTGAGCCCTGGGGGACACCAGTGGTGAGAGCACGTGGTGCGGAGACAGATTCTCGCCACGCCACCTGGTAGGAGCGACCTGTCAGGTAGGACGCAATCCAAGAGTGAGCAGCGCCGGAGATGCCCAACTCGGAGAGGGTGGAGAGGAGGATCTGATGGTTCACAGTATCAAAGGCAGCAGATAGGTCTAGAAGGATAAGAGCAGCGGAGAGAGAGTTAGCTTTAGCAGTGCGGAGAGCCTCCGTGACACAGAGAAGAGCAGTCTCAGTTGAATGACCAGTCTTGAAACTTGACTGGTTTGGATCAAGAAGGTCATTCTGAGAGAGATAGCAGGAAAGTTGTCTAGTGATGTCACTCTCAAGAGTTCTGGAGAGAAAAGAAAGAAGGGATACTGATCTGTAGTTGTTGACATCGGAGGGATCGAGTGTAGGTTTTTTGAGGAGGGGTGCAACTCTCGCTCTCTTGAAGACGGAAGGGACATAGCCAGTGGTCAAGGATGAGTTGATGAGCGAGGTGAGGTAAGGGAGAAGGTCTCTGGAAATGGTCTGGAGAAGAGAGGAGGGGATAGGGTCAAGTGGGCAGGTTGTTGGGCGGCCGGCCGTCACAAGTCTCAAGATTTCATCTGGAGAGAGAGGGGAGAAGGAAGTCAAAGCATTGGGTAGGGCAGTGTGAGCAGGACCAGCGGTGTCATTTGACTTAATAAATGAGGATCGGATGTCGTCAATCTTCTTTTCAAAATGGTTGACAAAGTCATCCACAGAGAGGAAGGAGGGAGAGGAGGAGGATTCAGCAGGGAGGAGAAGGTGGCAAAGAGCTTCCTAGGGTTAGAGGCAGAGGCTTGAAATTTAGAGTGGTAGAAAGTGGCTTTAGCAGCAGAAACAGAGGAAGAAAATGTAGAGAGGAGGGAGTGAAAAGATGACAGGTCCGCAGGGAGTCTAGTTTTCCTCCATTTCCGCTCGGCTGCCCGGAGCCCTGTTCTGTGAGCTCGCAATGAGTCGTCAAGCCACGGAGCAGGTGAGGATAGGGGACATAGAAAGTCAAAAGATGCAGAAAGGGAGGAGAGGAGGGTTGAGGAGGCAGAATCAGGAGATCGCAGGGAGAAGGATTTAGCAGAGGGAAAAGATGATAGGATGGACATTCAGAGACTTGTCCCGAAGCCACTCCTGCATTGTCTTGGCTGTGTGCTTAGGGTCATTGTCCTGTTGGAAGGTGAACCTTCGCCCCAATCTGAGGTCCTGAGCACTCTGGTGCAGGTTTTCATCAAGGATCTCTCTATACTTTGCTCCGTTCATCTTTCCCTCGATCCTGACTAGTCTCCCAGTCCCTGCCGCTGAAAAACATCCACACAGCATGATGCTGCCACCACCATGCTTCACCGTAGGGATGGTGCCAGGTTTCCTCCAGACCTAATGCTTGGCATTCAGGCCAAAGACTTCAATCTTGGTTTCGTCAGACCAGAGAATCTTGTTTATCATGGTCTGAGAGTCCTTTAAGTGCCTTTTGGCAAACTCCAAGTGGTCTGTCATGTGCCTTTTACTGAGGAGTGGCTTTCGTCTGGCCACTCTACCATAAAGGCCTGATTGGTGGAGTGCTGCAGAGATGGTTGTCCTTCTGGAAGGTTCTCTGGAGCTCTGTCAGAGTGATCATCGGGTTCTTGGTCACCTCCCTGAACAAGGCCCTTCTCCCCCAATTGCTCAGTTTGGCCGGGCGGCCAGCTCTAGGAAGAGTCTTGGTGGTTCCAAACTTCTTCCATTGAAGAATGATGGAGGCCACTGTGTTCTTGGGGACCTTCAATGCTGCAGAAATTTTTTGGTACCCTTCCCCAGATCTGTGCCTCGACACAATCCTGTCTCTGAGCTCTACGGACAATTCCTTCGACCTCATGGCTTGGTTTTTGCTCTGACATGCACTGTCAACCATGGGACCTTAGGCATTTTAACATCATAGATTTAGCCGGTGGTAACTTGTGGAATAGACACCGGCTGGAATGCGGTTTTAACCAATCAGCATTAAGGATTAGACCCACCCGTTGTATTATTCATATTAAACCATAGGCAGAACTTTACCACAATCATGAGTAGGTCGGTTGGCAGAAATTAAAGTATAGGCTTTGTCGCCGGCAATACCTTTCATATATAAAGAAAAGTCGGCAAAAAGTTGGTGCTGAGGAGTATTTTTCTCCTCTAGTACAGGAGTAATAAAGGCCTAGTCCATTAACTTTGTGGAATTTATTAAAAAATATATATATACAGTGGGGAAAAAAGTATTTAGTCAGCCACCAATTGTGCAAGTTCTCCCACTGAAAAAGATGAGAGAGGCCTGTAATTTTCATCATAGGTACACGTCAACTATGACAGACAAAATGAGGAAAAAAATTCCAGAAAATCACATTGTAGGATTTTTTATGAATTTATTTGCAAATTATGGTGGAAAAAAAGTATTTGGTCAATAACAAAAGTTTCTCAATACTTTGTTATATACCCTTTGTTGGCAATGACACAGGTCAAACGTTTTCTGTAAGTCTTCACAAGGTTTTCACACACTGTTGCTGGTATTTTGGCCCATTCCTCCATGCAGATCTCCTCTAGAGCAATGATGTTTTGGGGCTGTCGCTGGGCAACACAGACTTTCAACTCCCTCCAAAGATTTTCTATGGGGTTGAGATCTGGAGACTGGCTAGGCCACTCCAGGACCTTGAAATGCTTCTTACGAAGCCACTCCTTCGTTGCCCGGGCGGTGTGTTTGGGATCATTGTCATGCTGAAAGACCCAGCCACGTTTCATCTTCAATGCCCTTGCTGATGGAAGGAGGTTTTCACTCAAAATCTCACGATACATGGCCCCATTCATTCTTTCCTTTACACGGATCAGTCGTCCTGGTCCCTTTGCAGAAAAACACAGCCCCAAAGCATGATGTTTCCACCCCCATGCTTCACAGTAGGTATGGTGTTCTTTGGATGCAACTCAGCATTCTTTGTCCTCCAAACACGACGAGTTGAGTTTTTACCAAAAAGTTATATTTTGGTTTGATCTGACCATATGACATTCTCCCAATCCTCTTCTGGATCATCCAAATGCACTCTAGCAAACTTCAGATGGGCCTGGACATGTACTGGCTTAAGCAGGGGGACATGTCTGGCACTGCAGGATTTGAGTCCCTGGCGGCGTAGTGTGTTACTGATGGTAGGCTTTGTTACTTTGGTCCCAGCTCTCTGCAGGTCATTCACTAGGTCCCCCCGTGTGGTTCTGGGATTTTTGCTCACCGTTCTTGTGATCATTTTGACCCCACGGGGTGAGATCTTGCGTGGAGCCCCAGATCGAGGGAGATTATCAGTGGTCTTGTATGTCTTCCATTTCCTAATAATTGCTCCCACAGTTGATTTCTTCAAACCAAGCTGCTTACCTATTGCAGATTCAGTCTTCCCAGCCTGGTGCAGGTCTACAATTTTGTTTCTGGTGTCCTTTGACAGCTCTTTGGTCTTGGCCATAGTGGAGTTTGGAGTGTGACTGTTTGAGGTTGTGGACAGGTGTATTTTATACTGATAACAAGTTCAAACAGGTGCCATTAATACAGGTAACGAGTGGAGGACAGAGGAGCCTCTTAAAGAAGAAGTTACAGGTCTGTGAGAGCCAGAAATCTTGCTCGTTTGTAGGTGACCAAATACTTATTTTCCACCATAATTTGCATTAAATTCATTAAAAATCCTACAATGTGATTTTCTGGATTTTTTTTTCTCAATTTGTCTGTCATAGTTGACGTGTACCTATGATGAAAATTACAGGCCTCTCTCATCTTTTTAAGTGGGAGAACTTGCACAATTGGTGGCTGACTAAATACTTTTTTCCCCCACTGTATTTCCAGCCTGCAAACAGTGGTGAATTGAAAGAGCCATCTGTTACACAAAACACCAAAAGGTGTAATGACATTTGTCGGTTATGCATCCACTGTTATCCGTGTCCATCTGGATGTTGGCCATTCATTTCTGCCTTGGCAAAATGTTGTTGTTTTGGTCCAACCACATCACATTTTGGTGTAATAGCCTACAAATTTCTTGACATTTTGTTTTAATTATTGTGATAGGCTCATGTTTTACCGGTATGGCCTACCCCCACTATTTATTTTGCTGGGACACCGTACCACCTTACTTTCACCCCTGAATATAAATGTCCATTGGGGTGTGGGCAGGGTAATTCCTCCTAAAATCCACAATTGACTCCTTTGTTTAGCTGAATTTGAGGGAGAGATTGTTTACCTGGCACCACACATTCAGTGCCTACCTCCTCCCTGTAGGTCGTCTTATCATTGTTGGTAATCAGGCCTACTACTGTCCTGTTATCAGCGAACTTGATGAAGTTGGAAGTGTGTGAGGCCACACAGTTGTGGGTATACAGGTGTACAGAAGGGGACTGAGGACCCACCCTTGTGGGGCCCCGTGTTGAAGATCAGTTTGGAGGAGGTAATGTTACCTACCTTCACCACCTGGGGACAGCCCGTCAGGAAGTCCAGGACCCAGTTGCATAGGGAGGAGTTCAGTCCCAGGGCGTTGTGGTTAGCACAATGGTATTGAGGGCACTATGGTATTGAAGGCCAAGCTGTAGTCGCTGAACAGCATTCTCACGTATGCATTCCTCTTGTCCAGGTGGATGAGGTCAGTGTGCAGTGCAATGGCGATTGCGTTGTCCGTGGATCTGTCGGGGATCTTGCGAATTGAAGGAAAGTTGGCAGGTGCACAGTGCACTGTTCAGATGCTGGAATTATTTTGGATGATCCGTCAAAGGTAATCTACTTTTTAAAGTGATTTGACAACCAGATGAAAACATGACTGGTTGTGTTCATGGCACATTCAAAAGGTAATACAGTTTTACAGTTAAATTACATGTCTTTACTATAAAAGCCTCAGACTGGCCCATGTAATCTTTCTTGATTATATGAGCCCGGTTTATAGCTGGTTCTAACATGCGTTCTTTGTCCTGATCTTGTCCACATTCTAAAGCATACTTTATGATTATTGATATATCAATGACTCATTCTGGCCGGTTTGGTGGACTGTCTCAAATAAAATGCTACATAAATACGCATTTACAAAGTTCAGTGATAGGTCACAGAATATGCCAGTTGCTGATTCAACCCCTGCCTTGCTCAAATCTCTCAAGAGCAATAGTGTCTGAACTGAACCCAGAAAGCGGCCGGTCGGTCAGTCAGTCCCCCCCCCCCCCCACTGTGCGCTCTTTATATAACTCCTGCCAGATGGATCAAAGCCAGCGTGTCCTGCAGATTTCTCGATTTCACAGCTTGCTCTGGCTACGTGACTTCCTGTCGCTATTTCACACCGGATCGCTTTGATACACTAGGAAAGCAGTAAAAGCACTGAATGAAATATGTGCAATCACTGCTTTGTACACCAGCTGTCACAGTTAAACGGCAATGTGAGGCACAAGGGGTGTAGGCCTATGTACTGTATAGTATAGCCTCTTGAATCATTCATTGATTGTTGACTTCCTAACTAGGTCCAATAGCAGCAACTGTTCCAATGAGGTTTCTGTACCTGATTGATGTGGAGATGAGGTGCTACCTAAACATCAATGACTGTGTGATATAGGTAAAACTTTATTTCACACAGTACTATTGAAATAAAATGTGAGGGACTCAAATGGGAGAAAAAAAAAACATGGAATACTGTCTGATCTAAAGAAATCATTTGAGTACTCAGGGGGTAACCCATGCAGATTTGTAGGGCAGTGAGCAGACAGGTATATGGTTTGGAGACAAACATAAGGTGGAAGAACATCCAATTTCCTCCATCTGTTCTCACTGAATGAAAGGTTGTGAGCATTTGTATTTCAAATACTCATATTTGCAAGTTCTTTAGGAGAAACGGCATTTGGGCATCAAAAGAACATGACATCCATAGAACACTCATTTCAAAGCTTAAATTAGAACTTTATTTTATTATTACAATATTACAAAAAGAGTAGCACAACTCTCACTCTCTCGCCTTTTTATCTGTCGTACAGCCACAGAGTGACATGTAAAAGAAATACTTATTGGGCCTTCCTCTATTTCACAGCAATAGTAAAGGAAACAAAGAGGGAAAATTATTTAAATAACAAGAAAATCAAGTATTATAAACAAGTCACAACTGTAGCTTTGAAACTGGGAAATAAATGGTTTGTTACAGCCCAGTAACTACACATACAGTGCCTTGCAAAAGTATTCAGACCCCTTGGATTTCTTCACATTTTATTATGTTACAAAGTGGGATTAAAATGATTTGTCCTTTTTTTTTTCAACAATCTACTCAAAATACTCTGTAGTGCCAAAGTGGAAGAAAAATTTGAACATTTCTTTCAAGATTAATAAAAATATGATAAGTAAAAGTCGTTGCATAAGTATTCAGCCCCTTTGTTCAGGCAAGCCTAAATTAGTTCAGGAGTAAAATTTGGCTTAACAAATCACATAATTACATGGACTCACTGTGTGAAATACTAGGGGTTGACATGATTTTTTTAATGACTAACCCTTCCACTTTCCCCCACACATACATCTATCTACCTGTAAGGTCCCTCAGTCAAGTATTGAATTTCAAGCAAAGATTCAACTACAAAGACCAGGAAGCTTTTCGATAGCCTCACAAAGACGGCCAGTGATTGATAGATGGGTAACAATAACAAATCAGACATTGAATATCTCTTTAAGCATGGTGAAGTTAATAATTATGGATTATATATTAAACCACCCAGACACATCAAAGATACAGTCAACCTTCTGAACTGAGCTGCAGGACAGGAATGAAACTGCTCAGGGATGTTACCATGAGGCCATTAGTGATTTTAAAACAGTTAGATGGCTGTGATAGGAGAAAACTAAGGATGGATCAACAACATCGTAGTGACTCCACAATGACTTAAATGACAGAGTGAAAAGAATACAAATATACAGAATACCATTTTTGCAAAACATGCATCTTGTGTGCAACAAGACACTAAAGTAATACTGTAAAAACAAAACAGCAAAATAATACACTTTGGCCTAAATGCAAAGCCATATGTTTGTGGTAAATCCAACAACACATCACTGAGTAACTGCCTCATTTTAAGCATGGTGGTGGCTGCATCATGGTATGGATATGCTTGACATCGGCAAATACTGGGGAGTTTTTCAGGATAAAAATAATTGGGATGGAGCTAAGCACAGGCAAAATCCTAGAGGATAACCTGCTTCAGTCTGCTTTACACCAGACACTGGCAGAGGAATTCACCTTTAAGCAGGACAATAACATACAACAAAAGGCTAAATCTACACTTGAGTTGCTTACCAAGAAGACAGAAAATGTTCCTGAGTGGGCAAGTTACAGTTTTGACTTAAATCTGCTTGAAAATCTATGGCAAGACTTGACATTTATAAATTGGTTACCAACATAATTAGAGCAGTAAAAATAAATGTTTTGTCATACCTGTGGTATACTGTCTGATATACCGCGGCTTCAGACAATCAGCATTCAGGGCTCGAACCACCAGTTTATAATATTGCACAATTCAGGTGTGTAAAGCTCAGAGACATTTACATCATTTAGCAGACACTCTTATCCAGAGAGACCTACCCAAGAAGGATCACAGCTGTAATCTCTTCCAAATGTGTTTCTAACATGTATTGATTCAGGGAGCTGAATGCTTATGCAATGACTATATTTTAGTCATTTAATTTCTATTAATCTTTAAAAAATGTTAAAATTGTTCTTCCACTTTGACATTAGAGTATTTTGTGTAGATTGTTGACAAAAATGTACAATTGAATCCATTTTAATCCCACTTTGTAACACAACATTTTAAGAAATCCAAGGGGTATGAATACTTTTGCAAGGCACTGTAAGATTGAAATATAATTACAACATTTCTTGTTTTCGTAATAAAGAAGAATCTCTAAGGAATTGCCTTTTATATTCAACAAAAACGTAATTAAAATAAAAGGCAAATTAACAAACAGAAATTGCGGTTCCTCTGTATGTATCCTTGCAATCATCATTCTCATAATCATCATTTTGGGTTTTCGTTATAACCATGCTTGTTTTCAAAGGAAAGTCCAAGGACCAAATACTTAAGGCTTTTTAAGGGCTTGGAGGGAGGCGAACAGAAAGTGGAGGTCAGTGTGTCCACCACTCTCACGTACAGACAGACGCACATCTGCATACATACAAAACGCACATGCACGCACGTCTATACTCAACCCGCATCAGCAGGCATCATTCACACACAATCATTACACTTTAAAGTTACAGTAGTATAGTAGATAAGCCAGTGTACAATAAAATAAACAATGCATTTGCTGTTTCGCTTTAACTTAAGTCATTTTCCTTTAACCTCTAAGTGATCTTGCAAGTGATCAATTTGGTCTTTTCAGCAGACTTCATACCAGAATCAGTAGCAACTACACCTAACTTAAGTTACCCTTAGTGATTAAAAACAAAATAAAATACACTCAGGATCAAAACTCTGATTTGGTTCATAGTTAGTTTCTAAAATAATATTAGTAACAATTATATTTCACTCCAGTAGAAAGGTTTAGTCCTGCTAACTAGCCAACTCCCTTCACTAAACAACTGCCAAACAGAACATCGCATCTCAACAATTCAAGTAGTTGTTTTCAGGTTTACGAAAAATGATAGGAAAAACATTTTACCAACATAAAATTACATTTTAAAAGCAGTTTTCCTTGTCAATTATGTGACTTTGGCCATTTAAGGCTTCAGACAGAATGAACAGATTTCATTTCATTTATTTTTTCACTCCATTGAAATAAAAATATATTAATCCACAATCATGTTGCCAATCTCAATTGGCATTGGTGACAAATGGTTTGTAACAGACACCTGAATTCATTGCAGCATTTTGAGCAAGAGAGCGTTGGTCAGCTCCCCCAGTCAGTCCCCACGTATGTTGCTCCCTGCTTGATCAAGATGTCTATACTGTCTATACAGTATATATCTATACTCTGTACAAACATCAACCTGATTAGATTAGATACTTCGATGATAGCGAGGAATCAACCTTGAACAGTGACCTGATTCAGAAAACAGTCCTATTTCACAAAAAAATACATTTCAAAAGAAAGAGAAAAAAAAGCCTCTTTGTACATGTGCATACGGCAAGTGTCTCAGTCTGTCCTTTGTAGTGTCCAGTGACTGATAGTTTCAGTTTCTCACTGAACCATTCATTAATGATCTCGTCTGCAAGGTGATTTCAAGAGGAAAATATATGCTTGTATTTTTAATCTTGACGTCACCACGAGTTTCACAAGTAAACGCAAAAAGGGAAAATTAGCAACTTGTCCAATAAAACTAATCGCAGTGGAGAAATCCCCACACGACCCTGTAAAAACAAACTAATTAATGTTTTTTCTTTCCTCCATCAAGCATCAGTTTTCATCCATCCTCTGCAGAAACTAAG
Source organism: Coregonus clupeaformis (assembly GCF_020615455.1). NCBI lineage: Eukaryota > Metazoa > Chordata > Actinopteri > Salmoniformes > Salmonidae > Coregonus > Coregonus clupeaformis. The sequence continues at coordinate 20,744,588 of NC_059204.1, read as the reverse complement.
GAAGGACAGATCTGAAGTAAAAATAACTCTGTATCCTTAGATCCAGGCACACTGATAGACAGGTAGGATGGGGAAAAGGTAGGGAATGATGACAATCACATACATTAGAAACGTTCCCTAGAGGGTGCCTAGTCAAAGCACTCATTTACAAAATCAATTGATCACTTGCAAGATTGACTCCAAGAAAAAGAAAGAAAGAAAAAGAAACACTGCTCTTTATTATATATTAATTTGTCCTCTTTTTAATGTTAGCGGTAATTTTTACTTAATTTATTAATTTAATTGTTTTCATATTTTTCCTTTCTTAAGACTAAAAGGATTTTGTTTTTGATAACTGCTGTGTAGACAAGACCGACCGTAGCTTATCTTATCTGTACCCTGGGTGCTGGATGTGATCGGTTCTGCCGTCCCCGGGGCCAACCTCGGGCCCCACCCTGTTCATGGGAGGCCTGTGCATCTTACCCATCAGCCCCAGATTGTGATCTCGGAAGCAGGGCGTCTGGAAGTCCCCACCCAAGTAATCTGCCGTATGCACCAGACTAGTCTGGCCGGAGGAGGAGGAGCCCGCGCCGGGCCTGTAATGGCCTCCCCCAGGGGGCCCACCACAGTCTAGGGTGGTGGCGCCCCCTGGGGGCCCACCATGGAATGGCATGGACAGGTCCTGAGACCCGGAGCTGTCGCTGTTGGGCGTTGGCAGGATACTGCTGTTCCACACAGCGTGTGGCTGGAAATAGTGGCCACCGCTGGTGTAGTGGGCCAGTGGACCCCCAGGCATGCCATTGTTGTTGTTGTTGTTGACGGGGGGAGAGGGGGTGGGCTTCTCTATAGGAGGCTTCAGGCTGTATGGCTGGCCCACACACAGCTCCGGGGGGTAGCCCATGTGGGAGGGGTGCTTGCAGGGGTGGCCCCCGCCATCCTGCTGCATGTGCTGTAGATGAGCCAACTGCTGCTGGTTCCAGCGCATCTGCTGTTGGTGATTATGGTGGTGTTGTTGTTGTTGTTGTTGTTGTTGTTGTTGTTGTTGATGCTGTTGTTGATGCTGTTGTTGATGCTGTTGTTCTTGATGCTGCTGTTGTAAATGCTGTTGGTGCTGCTGCTGCTGTTTGATATCATTGTGGTAAACAGGCATCCTGTTAATGGCAGCCATGTTGTTTTGGGGGTGAGAGGGGGCAGCAGCCTTGTTCGCGGGGCACATGATGCAGTTGGGGTGAGGGGGCAGCCCGGGGGGACAGACATTGGGGTGTGGGTGGGGGTGGCTGTGCAAGGACAACCTGGAGCTGGCGTTGATGAGGAGGTTGCGGCTGATGGGGCTGGGGTTGGCGATCTGGCCCTCGCACATGGAGGTGGCTCCAGCCCCCTGGGCCCGGGATTGGCAGAACTGGTTGATCTGGTGCATGATGCTGCTCAGGTCTGGCTGGCGGCCCTGGTTCAGGCCGGCGGCCATGGACAGAGGAATTGTTGAGGTAGAGACGGTCACGTTAGGCGGCGCATCAGCGTCTGGCAGCTTCCGGCCCCCCTGCAGGCTGGGAGGAGGCTGCCCCTGCTGCTGAACGTTCTGTTGCTGCTGCTGTTGGAGCAGGAGGGTGGAGCCAGAGGGAGGCTGGGGGTGGCCCAGGGCTGGGGGGTGGGACAGAGTCTGGGGCCTGGGCAGACTCTGCTCTGGGTGCTGCTGGGGCATGGGGTGTGGGTGTCTGAGGACCTGGCACTGACCCTGCTGCTGGGGGTGAGTCTGTTGTAGAGTCTGAGGGTGAGTCTGGCTCCCAGGGTGAGGGTGATGGCTCTGCCGGGGCATGCCCTGGCCCTGGCCTTGGGAAGGGGGGTGGTGGAGGTTTAAAGTGCTGGCAGAGGCCGCTGCTGCGTATGGTCCTCCGGGGCCAGGGGGGTTCATGATGACCTCGGAGGGGTGCAGGCGTACCCGGCTGCCATCAAAGTCTTTGAGGATGCCCTTGATGACGGGCATCTTGATGATGGCAAGGAGGCCGGCCTTGGCGCTAGCCTGAGAGGGGGGGTAGGGGCTATAGCGCTGGCCTGAAGTATCCAGCCCGTTGACTGTGCGGCGCACGTGGTTCCTCTGGGGGACCTTGACGCTGTTGGGGAAGATCTTAATGGTCAGGGGGTTGTTGGCAACCTTCTTAGCATAAGCATCCAATTCTGCAGGTGTTGGATATTGAGCAGATCTCATCCTCTGTGTAGTGTCCCCTGGGGTGATAGACAGAGACAGAGACAGAGGGGTGGAGGGGAGAAGGTGAGAGGGGGGAAGGACAAAGAGAAATAGGGGAAGCGAGAGAGAAACGCGTTAACGCAGGTAAAAAGTAAAATGACAGGTTTCCCATCAGAAGAGCAGATGTGTGGTAATCTGAACTGAGGTTCTAAGGTTCTCTTCTGAGAAGAACAGAACCTGACTGACTTCAACAACATTATCACATTCCAAATCTCTGCGCTTCCCCTAACAGCACAGTGCTCTCATCTCATGGGGACACAACAGAAGCAGAGTCCCAAATGGCACCCTATTCCCATTATAGTGCACTACTTTTGGTCAAAAGCAGTGCAGTATATAGGGAATAAGGTGCCATTTTGGATACATACAGGGAGTTCTTGCCTGGATTCCCCTGCAAGCAAGCAACACATTCCATTCCTATTCCTATTCTGAAGTGCCATAGTAGGGGTAAGGGCTGTCAGTCATTCAGACAGTAGCAGAGAGGTCAGTAGCTTCTGGCCACGATGGGGCCATACTCAAACTTTTGCTTAGACCCGAGGTTGATACCAGTGGTCTAAAATGGCCAGCTGCTAGCTTTTCTCATAGGCCAACCTGGCACAATTAGCCACTATGCTGAGGACGACCAGCTGAGCACATAATTACATCTGGTAACAGATTCCATATCAGCCAATTAAAATCGTTAAACGTAGTTGGACTTGATCTAACACTTTTTCAAAAAAGCGTCCTTACCAGAAGTCCACCGGCACGTTCTGATAATCAAACTAACTATCACAAGTTGTAACATGACTGCACAAATAGCTCAGAGTGTAGAGTGCCGAGTTCTTGACAATTGCTGCAACTTGCGGCGTAGGTTCGAGTCCCCCACCGGATCAATTTTTTTCTTCCTTTTAAATATATAATTATATTTATTGTGTTCGTGTGCTGAAAAAGGAAGTACAGTCAACACCTTGAAAATGAAGGAGGCAGAGTGGCAAAGACAGGCAGAGAGAGTGTGGAGCAGCTCCATGACAGCAGACAGTAATCACACAGCGTCTCTGATCTCAGGAACACCACTGAGCCCTCTGACTGAGACATTTGTTTAAGCTGCTAAGCACCTCACTGGCTATATTTAACAATGCCCCAGTGTGTGTGCCGATGCTGTAGTGTGTGTGTGTGTGTGTCGTGTGTGTGTTTAGCATGTGCTAATGTGATTACGTGTTTCAGTCTTGCAAACTGCTCTGCCTGCTGATGGCAGGCTCATTAATACAGGGGTCTGGGCCAGGCATTTGAGCTCAACACTCTCAATCATTGGCTGCTTAATTCCTGCTTCTGACTTAATGCCTGGGTAAGCAAACAGAGCACAGACACAACCGCAGCGCCTGCCCAGCCAGCCAGTCCCACCTTTGCAACTTTTGTTGCAGAGATGACTAATGACCTCCAAGAGCCATCTCTCCCTTCAATGACAGGAAGATCTAATCTAATCTAATCAAGATGTCCAATTTATCTAAACTGTACAATACTGTGCATGAGCGTGCATTGTGCATGTGGCTACGGGCACATCTGTGTGATCTCCAGCTGAAGAGATCCTCAGAGAGAGGAGAGACGGATAGCAAAACTACTGCACACTCAGTAAGACACAGGTTTTTATTCAAACTACTGTTTTCACCAAACAAGATTTAAACAGTAAGGAAGCCAAAGGCTCACGCTGTTTTAAATGAAAAATGTTTCGCACACTAGCAGGATATTGAATCTGAGACATCAGTGCCATACAGCAATGACAATTAAGGCCTCCTCGTCCCTTTTTCAATTTCACACTGCTCTCCCTCTCTGAGCGTTTCATAATGACAAGACAAGAGAGACTTAATTTAAACAGCAAGAGACTCGTAATGCTGACAGAGAGAATGTAGTCGTCATCTACTTCAGATCTCAGTATCTTCCCATGCAGCCCCTTCGGTAAAGTAGCTACTGAGAGAGTAAAATTGTTCTGCCTGCTCCATTTGTTGTACTTCGCTCTTATCTCTACATGCTTCCTTCTCTTCTCTGTTCTGTGGAGGAACCAGGGGGCCATTTCCACTTTCCAGGCACTTGAGCTGCTGAGGTTGACTGTCTCTCAACAGGCTCTGACTCAGTCTGACGACAAGCTGTTTCTGTGTGTTCCAGTGTGTACTTGACCCACTCCTCTCCTCTGCTCAGACAGCCCTTAACATTTCACAGCTATTGTGTGTGTGTGTTCATCTATTTAACATCTCTCCTCAGTCTCTCTCCCCAATGATAAATAAAGATGCTGCCTGGCCTGGACTCTAACAGCAACCTGCTAGCTCGTAACTTTACATGACTCTCCCTTGTACACACACGCACAGAGGAAAAGGATGGGAGGGGAAGAAACCACTACTAAAGGACACCAATAAGAAGAAGATACTTGCTTGGGCCAAGAAACATGAGCAATGGAAATTAGACCGGTGGAAATTTGTCCTTTGGTCTGATGAGTCCAAATGTGAGATATTTGGTTCCAACCGCCGTGGCTTTGTGAGACACGGTGTGGGTGAACGGATGATCTCAGCATGTGTATTTCCCACCGTAAAGCATGGAGGAGGAGGTGTTATGGTTGGGGTGCTTTGCTGGTGACACGGTCTGTGATTTATTTAGAATTCAAAGGCACAATAAACCAGCTTGGCTACCACAGCATTCTGCAGCGATACGCCATCCCATCTAGTTTGGGCTTAGTGGGCCTATCATTTGTTTTCAACAGGACAATGACCCAACACACCTCCAGGCTGTGTAAGGGCTATTTTTACCAAGAAGGAGAGTGATGGAGTGCTGCATCAGATGACATGACCTCCACAATCCCACGACCTCAACCCAATTGAGATGGTTTGGGATGAGTTGGACCACAGAGTGAAGGAAAAGCAGCCAACAAATGCTCAGAATATGTGGGAACTCCTTCAAGAATGTTGAAAAAGCATTCCAGGTGAAGCTGGTTGAGAGAATGCCAAGAGTGTGCAAAGCTGTCATCAAGGCAAAGGGTGGCTATTTGAAGAACCTCAAATATAAAATATATTTTGATTTGTTTAACACTTGTTTGGTTACTACATGATTCCATATGTGTTATTTCATAGTTTTTATGTCTTCACTATTATTCTACAATGTAGAAAATAGTAAAAATAAAGAAAAACCCTGGAATGAGTAGGTGTGTCCAAACTTTTGACTGGTACTGTAAGTATTCAGACCCTTTGCTATGAGACTCGAAATTGAGCTCAGGTGCATCCTGTTTCCATTGATCATCCTTGAGATGTTTCTACAACTTGGAGTCCACATGTGGTAAATTCAATTGATTGGACATGATTTGGAAAGGCACACACCTGTATATACAGTTGAAGTTGGAAGTTTACATACACCTTAGCCAAATACATTTAAACTCAGTTTTTCACAATTCCTGACATTTAATCCTAGTAAGAAATTCCTTGTCTTAGGTCAGTTAGGATCACCACTTTATTTTAAGAATGTGAAATGTCAGAATAATAGTAGAGACAATGATATATTTCAGCTTTTATTTCTTTCATCACATTCCCAGTGGGTCAGAAGTTTACATACACTCAATTAGTATTTGGGAGCTTTGCCTTTAAATTGTTTAACTTGGGTCAAATGTTTCGGGTAGCCTTCCACAAGCTTCCCACAATAAGTTGGGTGAATTTGTACCCGTTTCCTCCAGCATCTTCACAAGGTCCTTTGCAGTTGTTCTGGGATTGATTTGCACTTTTCGCACCAAAGTACGTTAATCTCTAGGAGACAGAACGTGTCTCCTTCCTGAGCGGTATGACGGCTGCGTGGTCCCATGGTGTTTATACTTGCGTACTATTGTTTGTACAGATGAACGTTGTACCTTCAGGCGGATGAACCAGACCTGTGGAGGTATACAATTTTTTTGCTGAGGTCTTGGCTGATTTCTTTTGATTTTCCCATGATGTCAAGCAAAGAGGCACTGAGTTTGAAGGTAGGCCTTGAAATACATCCACAGGTACACCTCCAATTGACTCAAAGTATGTCAATTAGCCTATCAGAAGCTTCTAAAGCCATGACATCCCTTTCTGGAATTTTCCAAGCTGTTTAAAGGCACAGTCAACTTAGTGTATGTAAACTTCTGACCCACTGGAATTGTGATACAGTGAATTATAAGTGAAATATCGGTCTGTAAACAATTGTTGGAAAAATTACTAGTGTCATGCACAAAGTAGATGTCCTAACCGACTTGCCAAAACTATAGTTTGTTAACAAGACATTTGTGGAGTGGTTGAAAAACGAGTGTATGTAAACTTCCGACTTCAACTGTATAAGGTCCCACAGTTGACAGTGCTTATCAGAGCAAAAACCAAGCCATGAGATCGAAGGAATTGTCCGTAGAGCTCTGAGACAGGATTGTGTCGAAGCACAGATCTGGGGAAGGGTGCCAAAAAGATTATGCTGCATTGAAGGTCAAAGAACACAGTGGCCTCCATCATTCTTAAACTGAAAAAGTTTGGAACCACCAAGACTCTTCCTAGAGCTGGCCACCCGGCCAAACTGACCAATTGGGGGAGAAGGGCCTTGGTCAGGGAGGTGACCAAGAACCCGATGGTCTCTCTGACAGAGCTCCAGAGTTCCTCTGTGGAGATGGGAGAACCTTCCAGAAGACCAACCATCTCTGCAGCACTCCACCAATCAGGCCTTTATGGTAGAGTGGCCAGACGGAAGCCACTCCTCAGTAAAAAGGCACATGACAGCCCGCTTGGACTTTGCCAAAAGGCACCTAAAGACTCTCAGACCATGAGAAACAAGATTATCTGGTCTGATGAAACCAAGATTGAACTCGTCACGTCTGGAGGAAACCTGGCACCATCCCTACAGTGAAGCACGGTGGTGGCAGCATCATGCTGTGGGGATGTTTTTCAGCGGCAGGGACTGGGAGACTAGTCAGGATCGAGGGAAAGATGAACGGAGCCAAGTACAGAGAGATCCTTGATGAAAGCCTGCTCCAGAGTGCTCAGGACCTCAGACTGGGGCAAAGGTTCACCTTCCAACAGGACAACGACCCTAGGCACACAGCCAAGACAACGCAGGAGTGGCTTCAGGACAAGTCTCTGAATGTCCTTGAGTGTACCCAGCCAGACCTGGACTTGAACCTGATCTAACATCTTTGGAGAGACCTGAAAATAGCTGTGCAGCGACGCTCCCCATCCAACCTGACAGAGCTTGAGAGGATCTGCAGAGAAGAATGGGAGAAACTCCCCTAATACAGGGGTGCCAAGCTTGTAGCATCATACCGAAGAAGACTCGAGGCTGTAATCGCTGCCAAAGGTGCTTCAACAAAGTACTGAGTGAAGGGTCTGAATACTTATGCAAATATGATATTTCCGTTTTTAATAAATTTGCGAAACTTTCTAAAAACCTGTTTTTGCTTTGTCACTATGGGGTATTGTGTGTAGATTAATGAGGGGGAAAAAACACTTTAATCCATTTTAGAATAAGGCTGTAACTTAACAAAATGTCAAGGGGTGTGAATACTTTCCGAATGCACTGTACACTAGAGCTGGGATGATAAACAGAACATTTTGCTTTATTTTTAAACCAACATTTTGCTTACAATGACCATAATCCATTGCGCGCCTACTTGTCCAGTTTGTGTCTTTCTTTTACGCTTGCTATGTTAGGTTGGTGTGGGGCAGACATGGAGGGAGACAGAAGAATGCGCGATCAAGCGGGATAAGAGAGCAGTTGCTTCGTGAGGTATCTCTACCTGAAAATACATGATCTAAGTGATTGATAGTTGGTATTCAGCAGTCATAAAAGTATGCCTTATTTACTTTGAAGAACTACTAAATAGTGAATTTGTCAGACAGAATAGGCAGCAGCTCTAGCGATGAGATGACTTGAAATGAAATAAAGTCATCAAATAAAACAAATGTAATATTTTATTAAAGTAAAGTAATGTGAATACATGATGGTTAAGTGATAAGCTGCAATGGGCAGTCACTACCATCATGGGACTTTTGTTAATTGTTTTATTGTGCGGTTACAGCATTCTGCCCACATAATGCATAGTGCATTTAATGTTTAAAAAAAGATTGAAACCAAAATCTGTGAAAAATAAATACTGGAACCGAAACCGACCTCAAGAAGCACTAATCGCTCAGCACTACTATCTAGCAACAATATCATTTAGGGTTAGCAATCTAGCTAATGTGTTTTGAGTTCCCACTTCCTCATGTGGTGAATTATGTAGCATATAGCCTAAGCCAATATGCACAAAAAAGATGCAGGCAAATTAATCTCTAAAGAGCCTAAAATAAATCTGCCCATTCTGAATCCTATTTTGACATGCTGCACATCAAAATATCCATCATGCAGTCCCTGAACATGTCAGATGAAATAGCAAACTTATTGAATGTCTTACTTGGCACTGGAAAAGTCAGTCTAGAGCCCTGCCACTAATTGAAAGTAACTGCGCATAATTCTTTTTATTTCTCTTTAGAGCAAAATGGGTTAATTTATAACTTTTTGTTCATACCGCCCTGCTCTACTCTACACCTAGCTCCTTTCCATGAGAATTTCTTAAGATATTTAATACGTATTCCCCTTACCACTGATGACACTCCTCACCTTGGGGGAAAAAAATTACAGTCCCAAGTCCAGTCTTTACTGTCAAAAATGATGTCAGAGAGACAATGTGTTCTGTGGCATGTATCGACAGCCTGGAGATAGATGGCCTGCTACATCACTAAAGAACCCTTGTTAGACCAATTAGGGCCCTGAAGACAGGATCCTGTGGCTCTGTGTGACCAACCAGGGCCCTGTAGCCAGGACCCTGTGGCTCTGTGTGACCAACCAGGGCCCTGTAGCCAGGATCCTGTGGCTCTGTGTGACCAACCAGGGCCCTGTAGCCAGGACCCTGTGGCTCTGTGTGACCAACCAGGGCCCTGTAGCCAGGACCCTGTGGCTCTGTGTGACCAACCAGGGCCCTGTAGCCAGGATCCTGTGGCTCTGTGTGACCAACCAGGGCCCTGTAGACAGGACATTGTGGCTCTGTGTGACAGTCCCTATTCTATGGGACAGATGCCTTAAGGCGTCAGCATGCTTCAGTTGGGCTGGCGCCTAGCCGAGAACTAAACGAGTGTGCTCGCATACTCCCTTAAAAGACCTTCGCTTGAAAAACTAGAACAAAGCAACAATAGTACTGTTTGTCCATTTTGAGATGCCGTAGCCAGTATACACTTCCGAAAAATAGTCAGAATTAATCTAAGATAACTCAAGAAATATGTCATTAATTTTGACGTTTTTGCAGTGGAGATCTTAGATGTAAAAGATGTTTGGTGCAGTATTTCTCAATGAACAACTGTGCATGAAAACGAGTTGTCTCTCGTTGATGACGGACTTTCTTGAAGAATCCCTACTGTTGACCGATCACGACGAAGGGGCATAGACTTCGTCTACCGACTTCGGCATGTCTCGAGAAAACGTTTTGTGTGTCCAAACAGCTGAAAAAAACCTTACCCATGTCCAAAACGAACAACAACGTCATCTAATATATGCACAAACTGTTTCGGAAGGGAAACATGTGGATGCCTTTAAACACACAAACAGCTCTCGATTCCAGATATCGTCATGGGAGCAGCTCCATAGGGAGCTCTGAGCAGGGAAAGAGGCAGAAGGACAAGGGGAGAAAACATATTTTTCTGTTGTTGTTTGAAAGGGGTGGTCTGAAGACAGAATAAACCCCTAATGAAATATCTCAGTTGGATTTTGATGTTACAACGCCTTCCTTATCATTGCTTTCAAGCCTAGCAGATGAAAAGGAAGGGGATTCTTGTGTGAGAAAATAATGAACAAGAACTAGTTTAGCGAGAAAGAGAACAATTCCACATCTACATTTCCTTCAGAATAGCCCCTGTTCGAGTGATATATGCCCAATCAACAAAATGGATCACACCAGACTATCAGGGAGAACAACAAATCAAACTTTTACTTTCAGCCCTACTACTTTGATGTGCATCACAGAACACAGCAGCAGTGCAGCAGGTGACAGACATAAAAAGGCCCACTGAGATTTACATTATTTTGCTGTTTTTCGAATTACGGAGTGGACCTTTTCAGAACCAAGCTTGTTCCACTGTACTCTGTCACATGCCTTCTTGCAAGAGGAGAGGAGATGGAACAAAACAACATGGCGGACGTTGGCACTTAGCGAGACTCCCCCTCGCTCGACACTGCTGTGCTCCTGGGGGTAGGCTGATTACAGTGATTCTGAAATTACAGTCTTGATGAGCCATAGAGACGGAGTGAGACAGAGAGCGTTTTATAACACACAAAACTGCTGCGGAACTAGGTCAGACTGGGGCTGGGAGCGAAAGAGATTCCTCCAAGTATGAGGGGACATTCTCTAGAAATCTCTGAGCCTCAGGGAGAGGGGGAGATGTGGGAATCTAAATTAAGCTGTCTGTTGGGGTGGCTATGCCCTGGGCTGGGTGGGTCTGATCAATAATGTACATGACTGATTCAGAGGGGTTGGTTTAAATGCGGAAGACACATATCAGTTGAATGCATTCAGTTGTACAACTGACTAGGTATCCCCTTTCCTTTCCTTTATGATAATGTCATTTACAAGGTCCTGGATAGGAGATTTGAGAAGCTTTCTACAGGACTTTGCACCAGTTCTGAGGGACCAAAAAGACTGGGAAAGACATGCATGGGTGTCCATTGTTCAACACAACATGTATGTCCTGTTACTCCCATTAGGTTGTACATGTTGGGCACTGTAACCATTATGTGATAGTAAACCATAGTAATCTCAGAAATGAATTCAGTAACGGCAAACACCGAAACGATTTACGACTATTGACTGACACATAATAATCCATAAGGTGTATGTGTATATGAGAGGTATGTCACCTGTTCAGTACCTCACCCCAGGGGAGAGAGGGAGGGGTGGGGGTTTTGTGGTGTCACATGGAGACAGGTGAGACTGCTTGAGAGAAGGGCGTGTTGTTCACACACAAACACAAACATCCTGCTCAGTGTGCTGGTGGCTGGCTGTTGACTGGCTGCCTGGTCCGCCTCGTTTCTCATCCTAACGAGATTGGCTTCCTCATTATCACCGGAACGCATCCCAGTGGGAGACAGGTCTTTAGGGGGGAGGACAGGGAGGATGGGTGAGAGAGGGAGGGAGGCGAGCGCAGAACTTTCCCAAGCAAGTTATTAGTGCAGACTCATCCCCTGACTTCTCCTTGAATTGTGATCTATTGTATTGGAGCACAACACTTTTTCTTTCTCAGTCGTCTCTTTTGGTTTTGACACAAGGCTGTTAGAGAGAACCAGGCCAGCACTCAGCAGCTCTGTTCATCTGATGTGGGGTGGGCAGCAGGATTTTAGCAACCTGGTGTGTGTGTTCTGTGTGTGTAGGAGAGTAGAGTAGAGACACTTACATTTCTGAAGTCCAGTGTTCATCTGCGTGTGGGAGAGAAGCTGGAGGGAGAGGTCACCTGGCCCTGGCAGACAGGCCAGCATTTCACACAGACACTAATGCAACATGGGACACTGGGTCCTCCTCACACTGCAGAGGGAGAGAGAGAGGGGGGGGGGGAAGAGGTCAGACATAGCTGCAGGGCCACATATGCTACATGGCGATACTACAGTAATAGTATAGAGCAGCACAGGGATGGCTAATAGAACCCTCGGTCCCCTGGGGGGGGAAGGTTCAGGGAGGACACATAGTTACCATTCAATTAGAAAGTGTTTCACACCTGGAGCATCAGGTAAAGGTGACATTTGATGTGAATAACAACTCCAATTAAAACATCAAACAGCTAGTGGTAAAACGTGGGGCTGATTCTGCCAACAGGCATTGGCAGCTTTAAAATTACTCTCTCACAGTCACACACCGTGTGTTAGTTAGGTGGTACGACCCTGCAGCTACCTGTGCATTGCCTCTACAAGACCTTGGCAGGAGGAATAGGTTACCCTTATATGAATGTGTGTGTGTGGTGCACTCCACTCAAAGAACCGACTCCAGAGAGCAGTAGTAGAAACATGGCAGTAAGTACCAGATCAATACTACGGTCCCCAACCAGGCCTCAAGAGGATAGCACTACAACATGTGTAGCGGTACATTTAGGGGACATCAAACAAAGTACAGTAATAGAGACCCAACCGTATGAAAAAAATTAATAACAAGGTACTTTGAATAGTGAGGCTGTGTGTGTGTGAGAGGTTGCCACCGAGTACCATAATCGGAGGTAACAGCAGCAGCAGAGAGAGAACAGCTTTAATTGAAGTCTGCTTCACTTACAGTATTCAAAACACCACAGATGCTTGCTTAATCAGCACGGAAGGACAGTCAGGGAGCAAATTAAGTCGACAGAGTGCGTTGCCCTGTGCCCTTCTCCTTTGCTGCCATGTGGCATCTGAACAAACACTGGAGCACAGACAAAAACCACACACACACCGCGTTGTTATGAGGGAGGCAATTACCCACCAACAACCTTGGCATGGCCGTCTGCCGCAGGGTGGCGGCTTAAAAGCGCCTGTCCCCCGTAGAGGGGGGAGAGAAAGGGGAAGGGAGAGGAGGGGGGTGAGATGAACTCTTTTAAAACACAGGCGCTGAAAAAGGTCAGGATGACAGCTCTTTTAAAACCTCCCAGCGAGGGGAAAGAAAACAAGCCTTAATGAAGCTGGCAGTTACACAGAGAGAGATACCCGAGATGGAGCTGTCTGTGCTGCACCTTGGGGTCTGGGTGGGGGGGGTATGGGGTCGGGGAGGGGGGCAGCTTGGGGAGGACAGTTGGGGGCTGTGGAGGGGGTGGAAGGGTGGCATGACGGGGGGAGAGGGTGGTAGAAGGAGTGCCCTCTCTCTTACCAGCAGACAGATCTAAGGATTTGCTGCTGTTCCATTCTGTGCGGCCAGGGTGATGTGGCGAATTTCAGTGCCGGTCTTAAAACCGCAAGGGAGATTTTCCGCTTTTTCTCTCTCCATTCATCTTAGTGCCAACGTTTCTCGATAAGGATTACAAGAATGTTTTCAAGAACACAAAGGCATTGGGGTGGAGGTAGTCAACCTCACATTAAATGCAGACGTGTAGAATTTAGATAGACGAGGAAGGGAGGGTTACCAGTCAAAGCAAGATCCCAACTTTCGATTGGTTTGTTTTATACACACCCAGAGGCATCTAACATACACACAATCCTCCTCCCCCACAGCGCCCCTGAATGTCAGAAAACTGGGGAGCGCAGCAGCAAAGGTCAGCCTACGGTAATGCTCCAGCTGACACTCTGCTTTAGAGTTGTAGAGAGACTACAGCAAGAGATGATGAAACCAGACAGACAGACAGGGCCCTGGCCTGACATCCACCCAGTCACTATGACACATCCACTTCAAATACACATCAGACAGAAAATAAAACACAGGCTCTTTCAACAATACAAACACTCAGATAGTGCAGTAAGACTATCTCTAGCACAGCTATGAAATATCAGATGCTGCAGCAGGGCTGTATGTGTGTGTTTGTGGCTTCTGCTACTCCAACGGATTCCTAATTGCCCACAGGGTAAAACCCAGGTGGGTTAGATTGGTATGGTGTGGACTTTACTCTGCAGTGACCCAGGCAGGCACCTGTATATCCAGCCAATTGCAATCCTTACTCGTCTTGCGTGAAGTGTGTTTGTGGAGTCATGGCTCAGCCACTGGAATTAAGCCAGGCGTCTAACACTGAGTGACCCAGACACCCCTGGTGCTTTCATCATGGCATTAGGGACCCCATGACATGATGACGCAGCAAGTGGCTCTCCAGTCTCCACCACAACTCACATACATCTATAATAGTATCTTAAATCATTGGGTGAGCCTATTTTTATAAGAGTGAAGTGATGAGATAATGCCGTATTTGAAGACTGATGCATGCACATCCACAACTTCAAGGCTTGTCTCATCTTTCCTCCATTTCTCAGGGGCAGAACAACTCTCCCATCTGTGGAGAAAAAACTGTGTGAGAGGACCATTTAGAAAATGCCACCAGCCAGCTATAATCATGCCTCTGATTGCTTTGGTCAATATCCCCCCACGTCAGGGCAATCTGCATTGGTTACACATCCAGGAGGAACTGTAGGAAATGTACTATAGGGCTAATTGCAGAGAAAAACAACCCAATGCTGTAGGGGCTGGAAGAGGGGTTTAGCTGTAGTGTAGCCTATGTAAGGGGAAAACTAGTGCATGCCAGTGTGTGTGTGTGGTGTGTGTGTGTGTGTGGTGTGTGGTGTGTGTGTGTGTGTGTGTGTGTGTGTGGTGTGTGTGTGTGAGTGAAAACTAAGAGTTCAGCATCAAAATAAGCAGCTCATTAGAAAAGATGATTCCAAAAATGCTTCCGTGTTATAAAAACAAGGTGAGAAGAAAACCCTGTTTGGTTGGTTGGTTGCATTAACAGCTAGTCCTTAGCAGTCTTTCCCAATTAAAGGCGAAAGCAATTAAGAGAGCTAAGCCTTTGTGTTGTTCCATTGTTTGTGATAATGGCTGAGGGAGGAGAGGAGAAAGCAGAGCAGGCTGTGTGCTGCTGTTATTTAATTGTGTTTACCCTGAGGTTATAGTGTCCATAATAGAGCCAAGGAAAAATCTTGTTGGGAGAAATTCATTGTATCCTTAGTGTGTTGTGTGTGTGCGGATTCTACCAGGGAGAATTAAATGACTTTTCTTTTGCAAGCGAGGAGAGCTGAATGCCTGGGGGAAAGAAAGAGAAACAGAAAGAAAAGAAAAGCTTTTTACCCTTGAATTCCGAACCAGAGCATTCTAAATGAAAAAAGCCCTCGCTTGCTCTTGTGTGTGTTACTCAGAACTGACTGTCCACATCAGTGTGGCCTTCATTAGCCCATCTGGGTTGTACAAACAGTAAGAGCGGAACAGGATTGAATGAAACAGTGTTGCTGCTAGCCCAGGGCCCACAGGCACTGATGTTCTGTTCCACTGTGTGTGTACCACATTCTCACACAAAAGAGTTCCTGATGACTGTAGCAGATCCTGAGGTGTTTAGTCCTGGGCTGGCTGACTTATTTTTTTTCAACCATAGAGACGCCAGCCCTCATCAATCTGGAATGTTATTTGCAACTAAAGAGAATGTATGTGTACTGTGTATTTAAATGAGTGAGTGAGGGAGGGGAGAGAGAGTCAGTATGGCACTGTTTCCAAACAGGCAACACCAAAGGTGTCAAAAATCAAACAAGGAAATCGCATTGGTGGTTGAGGGAGAGAGAGCTACTCTGAGTTTAGGCACTTAGTTTGGGGGGTAACAGATTAACTGACACTTCTCTAATTAAATGTGAAGGGGGGATGGAGGAGAAGAGGAGCTGCCAGCCAGTGAGCCAGAAACAGCCTCCACCTAAAATAGTGATCAGTCCGCACTTGGATGATCTCGGACTGTCAGTGTCACAGAGGAGGAGAAGTCTGTTTTACAATTAGAGCAGAAGCACTTAACAGGACGTGATGTCATGACACGAAAGGGAGGGGGGAGGAAAAAAACACAAAATGTATGAGCCCTCCTATCACCCCATTGGCCTCATTCCTCATCCATTGCGTAGTGTCGGTCTTTAACATCAGTGGCTCTCATCTTTAGCCTGAATGAGAGCCTCTGGCCCTGCCCCTAGCCAGTCAGCCAACAGAGTACTGACTGGCTCCTCATCCATGCTGGTCACTAGAAACAGCCGGTGATTTTGGACATTTGAAAAGGTCCTGAGAACGTCGATATATGACTTCCGCGGCGCTTACAAAAAAACGAACAGGAGCTTGCTGCTTAGACCACTGCGCTACGGCAGATCACAATGCTTTAGCAAGCTGTGAGAATATTATGAACACTGACGATACCTAGCGCGTCATTTTCTATTATTTTGTTTTAAGCCTTCCCCAAACCATAGCCCTAACCACTCAGAATGAATGGCTATACTGTTAACCTTTTGAGTTGTTTCTGTTTTAACCCTGTAACCATGAGGAATTAACCCTGTAATCACATGGAATTAATGCATCAAAAATAGACATTCATCCATAATACGTTGAATTTCGAAGGGAAACTATGATATATTGTTGCCTAGCTGGGGAAGGAAACAGAGGGTGCTTCTGAAATGGCACCCTATCTCCTATTGGCCCTGGGTCAAAACGAGTGTACTATATTGGGAATAGGCTGCCATTTCAGACACATGGCTCCTAGGACTAGTAGAGTGAGTGAATGTATGAGTCAGGAGATATGACCTGGTGGTGTCCTGACCTGATCGCATCCCGAGGCTATAGTCATTACAACACACACCTACTCAAGGGCTGAAAGGACTGACTGTGGGCCAGTAAGCCATGGAGAGTCTTGTCCAGCCACCACAACTCTAGTCGGGCACTCACTGTAATGACCACTCATGGCTCCTTGATGTGGGAGGTGCGAGACTGGAGTATGTGTGTGTGTGTCCATGCTCAAAGTTAAGGCACTAGTCTTGAGAAGCCGACAGAGGTGCATGCATCGCATGCTGACCGGAATACCAATTTCCCTGGTCCCTTCTACTAGTGTCATTTGACGGACGTGTTTACACCGAATGTAAAATGTGTGGACGGCCCCGCCAATACAGAGCAGATCCAAACTGAAGGATGCCTGGATGCCTGGCTTCTTATTTATTTACCCATCTATCTAATCTACATCCATCCACAGTACAGACAGTCAGAGGGCTGGAGAGGAAAAACCAACTGCTTCCAGAGATGTGACAGTCTAAAAACCTAAAAATGTGAGAGAGAGAGAAAGAGGAGAGAGAAATCCCAATGGCTGACATGCATTAAAAACCACAGCGAGATCTATGTGCAGCGCTCTAGAGCTGTAGGTTTTTAAACACACCAACTAAAAGTCCTACATTTGATTTAGACACACTCTAAATACACCTAACGCTAAATCTGATTAAGTTGCTTGCCTTTCAAATTAAATCAGCCCAGGGAGTTTTATAAAAACAGCCGTGGCAAGGATCTGTGGCTGTGGCGGCCATTACTCTTTCTGCTCTGCAATTAACAGAGTACCACTTGGCAGTTGGGTTTGGAGCAGAGTATGTGAGCGGAGTTGAGCGGTTGGAAATTCCACTCATCACTTCTTTGCGCACCGCTCTGGCACTCAACGTCCTTTCCCCGCTCCAAATTCAATCCATACATTTTTTGTTTAAAAGGAACATTTAACAAACACCCCACGTACTTTTGTGACTATGTACTATTTGGTTTTGAACTAGGTTATCGTAACAGTTCAACAACTTGTCGTAGGCTATTAAACAAGGACCTACCTGATGATATGCGGCCGCTGTGTTAAAAAAACAAAATTGCCTTTTCTCTAATCTATTGATGATCAGATACTTCAGTTGTAAGTGACGCTGTTGTGCTCACATTTTACGGTTGATAGACAACTTTAGCACCGTTACAAACTTAAGACTATGGTGCTGCTGCATGGGCTCATTCGTTGTCTTGCTACCAATTACACAGGCTGTGACACCCATTTGTGACACCCCATTGGAACGGGAGAGAAGGCCAACTGCAAACATTTTTTTAATCTGCTCCACGCTCCAGCCACATTACGCACGTTCCGCTCCTCTGGTTTGGAGCAGCCCTGGTCTGCAACTGTTCAAACACAGATTGGCGGATGACAGATGCCGGCGTGGGAGAGGGACTTACATGCCACGGGAGAGGAGAGCCCATACTCTACAGTATACCCTCTCAGGTGTAGGCTAACCACACTACAGCCCTGAGATAGGCCTAGTCGTCCTCATATAAGAGCAACATTGTTCCTTTTCTATCTTTCTAAATCCCACAGAGTTTAGCTCTTTATCAAAAGGAGACAACAATGCAGCCAGGCAGTCACATGTTGAGATGACTGACACCTATACCAAGCTATGTACTGTTTGTAACAGCACTACTGCAGATAGCACATTGAAAAATTCAGGTCAAATTCACAGGTTTTCCAGAAATCCTAGTTGAAGGTTTCCCAGATGTCCTGCTTAATCCCTCCTGGTTTTAATCTTCAAACTGGGATTTCTGGAAAACCTGGGAAAGTTACTGAACATTTTGCAACCCTATACATTTACAAGCCATACCACAGAAAGGCGGGAGGGAGTGAGTGAGGTGGGGTTAATGTGAGAATCCTGCCTGGTGTCTGTGGGTTGTCCCCTGAAGGGACACTAGAGTTTCAGAAGCACTAATATTTTACAGTCGTGGTGTGGGCCTGCCTCAGAGAAACCTACCACACAGCCAGTTAGGCAAGGAATTACAGCTATGCCCACGGTAACATTCCCAGCAATACAATCTAACACATCTTGAATATGTGTGTGTGAGCGCTTTGAAATGTGTGCGTGTGATATTTACATTTTAGTCATTTAGCAGATGCTCTTATCTAGAGCGACTTACAGGAGCAATTTGGGTTAAGTGCCTTACTCAAGGGCACCGACAGATTTTTCACCTACATAGTAGGCTCGGGGAGTCGAACCAGCAACCTTTCGGTTACTGGCCCAACACTCTTAACCGCTAGGCTACCTGCCGCCTGATATGCGAATGAATGTGACATAAAATGTGTGCGTACTGTGCAGCCTGATTCAAAATGTGTGTGAGTATGTCTAAAATGTGTGTGTGATTGAGTGCATACTGCACAAGCAGGCGGAGAAAGGAGAGGGGGCCAGATGCCAGCGTTATGTGTTTTCTGACCTGTCAGACCTAGTGAAAAACTGTTTAATACCAGCCAGCACCTTCTCCCATGGCCCCACAGATTGGCCCAGCCCAAACACAACTGTGCAGCCCAGCCTCTCCATTATGGTTTAGTCTCAAATGGGCTTGACTCAGTCTGTCCAAAAGGGCACCCTATTCCCTATATAGTGCACACTTTGACCCAATGGACCCTGGTCAAAGCTAGTGTACTATATAGGGAATAGGGTGCCCTTTCAGACCTAGCCTGAGTGTGTGTGTGGAAAGAGCAGAGCTAATGCACAACAGCATTGTTCCAGGCGGGCTAGCGCAGCAGCATAGAGAAATGAAGATGGAGTGGCTTGATTTCATTTGTGAGCAGGTGCATCCATTTTGTGCTGCTCTTCCCCCCACCTCGTCTGCCTCTCTCAGTCAAGCGCTTATCAGAAATTGGACACTCCGGTGACAAATTGAGCCTGCGATTAAAGGGAGAAAGAGGAAAGCTTTTAAAGTGCTGCTGATTGGGATCCCAGGCTGTCCTCACGTAGGAATCAGAGGTGGGGTGGTGTGTGCGCGCACATGTGGAACAGTGCCTCCTGACACCCCCCTCTCTCCAGGTGTTCCTACGCCACATTTCTGCTCCGAGTGCTCAGCAAACAGATCCAAATCAATGCAGCAGTTCCTCGGACGGACACACACACACACACAATCCCTAATCAGCTGTAAGATGGGCCTTGAGCAGCATAATGACTCCCTGCATGACCAGCGTGATTTCCCATTCCCTCTCTGAGTGTGAGAGTCCAGGGTGCGTTCAGCAGGGCACAATGTAGCGTAACGTTCAGATGGAAATATGTTATGTAGAACAAACATGCCTCTCTGAGAATAAGGAATCATTTCAGCTCTATTCATGACATTTCTATTTGTGGAGAGGTAGGAGAGGAGGGGAGGAGAAGAGGAGAAGAGGGGACAGGAGGACTCGGGCGTAGGCAGCCACAGCACCAGGGTGTCAGGCAGCTTGATTTAGGAGTAGGGTCAAAGCAGCTCCAGTAGTCTGAGATGTGGGAGAGCTAAGGCCAGCTAAGGCCATTAAATCATCCTAAAAGGGCTTAACACACAAACCACGAGGCAGGCAGGCAGGCAGTGTTACATAGCCAGCCAAAGCACTGAGCAGAGCAGAGCAACGCCGCCCTCAACCTGGCTAGGACATTTATTCACAGTGCCATTAAACTATCCCGGCCTCACATAGCCTAAATACACAGACACAGTGAGATACGCACACCAAAATGTAGTGAGAGGACTGCCATGCCCTCCCTGTATGCCTGACCCTTTTTCCCTGCATGTATTGGATTTCCTGGTCGATCCAACCCAAAAGGTGAAACAATTATATTTTCTCTCCATGTACAGCAGCAGGTAAGGTCAGCTCAATGGCAGCGCTGACATTCAGTCTGGGCCCACCAGAGAGCCAGAGCCCCTCACACAGGGCCTGTCTGGGATAAAAGAGATCATTCTCCCTGGGCCAGAGTGTCTAAAGGTGTGTCGCCATGAGCAGAGAGAGCAGCGGATATTTGGGCTCCCTTCATCTCCTGTATGTGTGTGCGACTGCATGCGTCCCATCCAGGCAGGCAGGCGCCAGCCCCAGCCCTTGTCCAGTCAGCCGCTCTCTCAGAGGGTAGCCAGGCAAACACTGGGCCGGCATGGCAAACATCTCAACCCTGTGTTTGCATGGGAACATCTGGCCCTCCCAGGCTCACAGAGCGGCAGCCCCGGCCAAAGCACACCGCACTGTCCATCTATCTGTCTAAAGCATACCACAGAGTCTGTCTGTCTCCCACATACAGTCAGCGCCTCTCTGCCCTTGCCACTCACTGGGAGAGGAGGGAGGGGATGGAGGGGAGGAAGCATGGTCTGCATGGCAAATACCTGATTGTAATTTTTTTTTTTTTGTGTGTTTAGAGTATTACTCCAAAAGAACTAGGCCTACGCCAGTTATGGTTAGAAAGAGCAACAACACACACACACAGATAGTCACACATACACTCTTGCATCATGCCCTCTCGAACTACAGTTGAAGTCGGAAGTTTACATACACTTAGGTTGGAGTCATTGAAACTTGTTTTTCAACCACTCCACAAATTTCTTGTTAACAAACTTTAGTTTTGGCAAGTCAGTTAGGACATCCAAGTAATCTTTCCAACAATTGTTTTACAGACAGATTATTTCACTTATAATTCACTGTATCACAATTCCAGTGGGTCAGAAGTTTACATACACTAAGTTGACTGTGCCTTTAAACAGCTTGGAAAATTCCAGAAAATGATGTCATGGCTTTAGAAGCTTCTGATAGGCTAATTGACATCATTTGAGTCAATTGGAGGTGTACCTGTGGATGTATTTCAAGGCCTACCTTCAAACTCAGTGCTTCTTTGCTTGACATCATGGGAAAATCAAAAGAAATCAGCCAAGACCTCAGAAAAACAATTGTAGACCTCCACAAGTCTGGTTCATCCTTGGAAGCAATTTCCAAATGCCTGAAGATAGCACGTTCATCTGTACAAACAATAGTACGCAAGTATAAACACCATGGGACCACGCAGCCGTCATACCGCTCAGGAAGGAGACACGTTTTGTCTCCTAGAGATGAACGTACTTTTGTGCGAAAAGTGAAAATCAATCCCAGAACAACAGCAAAGGACCATGTGAAGATGCTGGAGGAAACAGGTACAAAAGTATCTATATCCACAGTAAAACGAGTCCTATATTGACATAACCTGAAAGGCCGCTCAGCAAGGAAGAAGCCACTGCTCCAAAACTGCCATAAAAAAGAGACTACGGTTTGCAACTGCACATGGGGAAAAATATCGTACTTTTTGGAGAAATGTCCTCTGGGCTGATGAAACAAAAATAGAACTGTTTGGCCATAATGACCATCGTTTTGTTTGGAGGAAAAAGAGGGTGCTTGCAAGCCGAAGAACACCAACCGTGAAGCACGGGGGTGGCAGCATCATGCTGTGGGGGTGCTTTGCTGCAGGAGGGACTGGTGCACTTCACAAAATAGATGGCATCATGAGGAAGGAAAATTAGATGGATATATTGAAGCAACATCTCAAGACATCAGTCAGGAAGTTAAAGCTTGGTCGCAAATGGGTCTTCCAAATGTACAATGACAAAGAAATTAAAGCTGAAATAAATCATTCTCTCTACTATTATTCTGACATTTCACATTCTTAAAATAAAGTGGTGATCCTAACTGACCTAAGACAGGGAATTTTTACTAGGATTAAATGTCAGGAATTGTGAACAACTGAGTTTAAATGTATTTGGCTAAGGTGTATGTAAACTTCCGACTTCAACTGTACCTAACTCACACAGCCATCTTTCCCCTAGCTGTCCGATGGTTAAAGACTGATGAGGCCCGCTCAAAGGTCTATGCGATTGAACGCAACATTAATGCACCAGCAGCAAATTTTTCGCCATCGACCCTCTTTCCTCTGCAATAAGGCTGGAGGCATCAATCAGAATGAGATAGCAGACATGGGCTGAAGAAGGAGGGGACTTTGGATGGAGCAGATTAATGATGAATGGATCTCTGAGATATGGCTTGGCTAGAACAGCCCAGACCAGGGCGGCTCAGAGGACAAATGACCTTTAACAAAATCGACATGAACTAAACAACACCACCACCTCACTATCACGTCAACACCACACAAACTACATCATTTTCATTTGCTTTATATAGGCCTACAGCCAAGGTCTTCAACCTTTTCTTGTCCCTAGGACCCACTCCTAGGCAAACCGGCGACCCCCATCATATATTAGTACATTTGTCTTATCGTCAGGTGAATGATAATGGCAAGGAGAAGTAATCAACATTTTAAAATGAATAGATTTGGTCGTTTTTAATTATTTTGACCTCCCTACATTATAACTGGAAGAGGAAGTGTAAACTAACATAGCCTATTAGCTAGAAAGGTAAGTCCAAACACATTTTCGCTAAGAGCAGCTGTTTAGCTGGTTAAACAAAGGTCAGCCATGTGTTGGCAAAAATGTATGTCTAAGTCAAGAAAGCTTACCAGCAGCCAGCAGCACTTGCCTCACTGGTAGCTTATTCGCGGGTGCTTTTTCAAAGCATATGTCAGATATTCCAGTGAGCGTAATTGGCTCCAATGAGTGTAATTTGGTAAATATTAGGAGTTGAAAAATTAATTTTACATAATTAGAAATAAGATATTCTCCGCTTTTCTACTGTAGGTATGCAATTCAAAATGTGTTTATTCTGTTGTTGCTAGCAATATTCATAAAAACTTTGGAATTTTTGTTAAATATATTTTTGCGTTACACTGCAATACATGGGGCCGTGGACCCCCAGATGAATACCCCTGGCCTACAGGAAAGTGTGTACTAGGCTTCTGTAAAGACAATCTGCCTGAGTCGTCGTGAACACCACCTGACACTAACACACAACAGCCTATACAGGAATGTGTAAGCCTATGCAAAGTCAATCTGCTGATGATGTGCACAACTAAACTCAGCAAAAAAAGAAACGTCCCCTTTTCAGGACCCTGTCTTTCAAAAGATCATTTGTAAAAATCTAAATAACTTCACAGATCTTCATTGTAAAGGGCTTCCATGCTTGTTCAATGAACTATAAACAATTAATGAACATGCACCTGTGGAACGGTCATTAAGACACTAACAGCTTACAGACGGTATGCAATTAAGGTCACAGTTATGAAACGTAGGACACTAAAGAGGCCTTTCTACTGACTCTGAAAAACACCAAAAGAAAGATGTCCAGGGTCCCTGCTCATCTGCGTGAACGTGCCTTAGGCATGCTACAAGGAGGCATGAGGACTGCAGATGTGGCCAGGGCAATAAATTGCAATGTCCGTACTGTGAGACGCCTAAGACAGCGCTACAGGGAGACTGGACGGACAGCTGATCGTCCTCTCAGTGGCAGACCATGTGTAACAACACCTGCACAGGATCGGTACATCCAAACATCACACCTGCGGGACAGGTACAGGATGGCAACAACAACTGCCAGAGTTACACCAGGAACGCGCAATCCCTCCATCAGTGCTCAGACTGTCCGCAATAGGCTGAGAGAGGCTGGACTGAGGGCTTGTAGGCCTGTTGTAAGGCAGGTCCTCACCAGACATCACCAGCAACGTTGTCGATGGGCACAAACCCACCGTCGCTGGACCAGACAGGACTGGCAAAAAGTGCTCTTCACTGTCGAGTCGCGGTTTTGTCTCACCAGGGGTGATGGTCGGATTCGCGTTTATCGTCGAAGGAATGAGCGTTACGCCGAGGCTTGTACTCTGGAGCGGGATCGATTTGGAGGTGGAGGGTCCGTCATGGTCTAGGGCGGTGTGTCACAGCATCATCGGAATGAGTTTGTTGTCATTGCAGGCAATTTCAACGCTGTGCGTTACAGGGAAGACATCCTCCTCCCTCATGTGGTACCCTTCCTGCAGGCTCATCCTGACATGATCCTCCAGCATGACAATGCCACCAGCCATACTGCTCGTTCTGTGCGTGATTTCCTGCAAGACAGGAATGTCAGTGTTCTGCCATGGCCAGTGCAGAGCCAAGATCTCAATCCCATTGAGCACGTCTGGGACCTGTTGGATCGGAGGGTGAGGGCTAGGGCCATTCCCCCCAGAAATGTCTGGGAACTTGCAGGTGCCTTGGTGGAAGAGTGGGGTAACATCTCACAGCAAGAACTTGCAAATCTGGTGCAGTCCATGAGGAGGAGATGCACTGCAGTACTAAATGCAGCTGGTGGCCACACCAGATACTGACTGTTACTTTTGATTTTGACCCCCCCCCCCTTTGTTCAGGGACACATTATTCAATTTCTGTTAGTCACATGTCTGTGGAACTTGTTCAGTTTATGTCTCAGGGCTAATTGGATTTCTAAAGAGCAGACCCATCGGCCCCCCACACACTACACTGAGGTAGAGGGGGTAGAGAAAGAGAGAGACAAAGGGTGAGACAGGCAGAAGAGAGAGGGGGGAGTGAGAGAGAGACACAGGGGGAAGGAGATAGATGGGGGGAGAGAGAAGCGGTGTGAGAGAGAGAGCGCTAGACAGATGGGGACGGGTGCTACCGTGGGTAAATGTAAAGTAATCCTCAGGGCAGGGTGTGGATGGCTGAGCGGTTATACTCGGTTCTGCTCCCTCTCTGTCACATGGGAGAGGCAGGCAGCAGGCAGTGATACAGGTGATTTAGTGAGGAGTGATTTAGCAGGGTGCAAGGTGGCTTACACAGCCTGCTGGCCTTAGCAACAGACTAGACATCCATATGGACCTAGTATCTGTTCAGCTGGAGCACTGAATAATGTCCAAACAGTAAAAAAAAAAAAAAAACATTATTAAGTGTTTAAATCATTTTCAGTGTAAACTTAAATGATATAAAGTATGTAGAAAAGATAATGGACCTATATATATTTTTAAATAAGATCATCTTTCCAGAACTAACAACTAAAATTCCATAAATGATGCATTCAGGAGTATTTTTGTCATGGCATGGGGCCCCCATTGATTTTGTTATAATGTTTGAGTCACTCAGATAGCGTAAGTCATGGCAAAATGTGTAGAATTGAAGGAAATTTGCTTTAAAACTGCAAATTTTTCTCTAAGCCACATGGCAAAATGTATAGAATTGTAGAAAATTGCTTTAAAACAGCTACACTGGGCCTCCCGAGTGGCCCAGAGGTCTAAGGCACTGCATCGCAGTGTTGCGGCGTCACTACAGCCTGGGGTTCAAGTCATTACCGGCCGTGACCGGGAGTCCCATAGGGCGGCGCACAATTGGCCCAGCGTCGTCCGGGTTTAGTGAGGGTTTGGCCGGGGGGCTTTACTTGGCTCATTGCGCTCTAGCGACTCCTTGTGCCGTGGCGGGCCGGGCACATGTGGCGGGCCTGGCGCCTGCAGGCTGAGTTCGGTCGTCAGTTCAACTGTGTTTCCTCCGACAAATTGGTGCGGCTGGCTTACAGGTTAAGCGAGTGGGTGTTAAGAAGCTCGGTTTGGCAGGTCATGTTTCGGAGGACGCATGACTCGACCTTTGCCTCGCCCGAGCCCGTTGGGGAGTTGCAGCGATGAGACAAGATTGTAATCACGAAATTGGGGAGAAAAAGGGGGTAAAAATTACAACAACAAAAAATAAAATAAAACAGCTACACTGCGGCCAACAGGAGGGCCTCTAAAAGGTTAGGTCGGAGACCACTCCATTGGCCACGCCCACCACCTAAGCCACATTTTGATCCAGAAAAAATCCTGGGAAGGAAGGAAAAAACATTATTGGTGCCAGGGAAAGAGCACAGGCAATGGTCAAATAGAATCCACATAACGAAACAACGTTACACGTTGTAGGTCAGGGTATAAGATTCTATTTCTCACAGTAAAATGTTAGAAGTTGAAGAAACATGCAGCGACTTTAAAACTCAGAACATACAAATTATAGATGCAGTGAATGAAACGGAGTGACAAATAAATGACAAATTAGTTATTTAGAGAGGGGTCTGCAATTAATAGCAATCTAATAGTTTGCCTAATTTTAGTTTATGTGACAAAAGCAAGTACTCAGAGTGTAGAGAATCATTGTATCTAAAATATATTTTTTATAACCAAGAATATAGAATTTTCAGCTGGTGTACAAAACAGAAAGTAAAAGACGCAAATAGCCCTGAACCCCGGGCCTTTTGCATTTATTTTTTGGTATTCATGTTTCTATGGTGAATTTTTGTACATTAGTGGAAAATCAATAAAAATCCAAAGCATTAAAAAGAACAAGATGCAAAAACTAAACTTAAGAACGGGAAACATAGAAATAGCGCTTCTTATACTTGCTTTCAATGAGAATGACCAATTTCTATATGAATTTGGTCGGGTCGCCCAAAAAGTTACATATTGCAGCTTTAATGTGCATGCCTCATCTAACAAGAAGAGAGAGTGTTGCTGCTGCTGGTATTCAAAAGCGATGGAGTGTTTTGTGTATGTGTGTGTTTGATTCTCTTAGGAAGCAGTGAGGCCATGGCCCTTTGCCCTAAAAGCCTGGCCCAGGCTGAGTTGAATGGGTTCAGCCCAACGCTTCACACAGCCAAGACTAATCCTTTTAAATCCACACAATTTTTAACTGTTTGATTAACCCCAAACATCAAATTGTGCATTTAATTTATTAGTTCATCTAGCTGCAGTATGTGAGTGGTGATACAGTGTGTGTGTGTGTGTGTGTGTGTGCGTGCATGCGAGAGAGAGAGAGAGAGAGAGTGACAGAGAGAAGCGGGCTGTAAAACAGTCCATTCGGGAGAAATGTGGAGAAGAAGCTGCAATTTGCCAAAATGCACATGCGAGAGTTCTTTCTAAACCAGCTGTCGCTAGCAAATAGCAATCAAAGCTCATTCCTTCAGAGAAGAAGAGAATCACAATGCCGTTGATCAAAGCCCTAATGATTGTGTCAGAGGTGTGTGTGTTGGCTAAATCAAAATCTCCCTATAGGACAGGAGCCTGTCAGGCCCAATTTTTCACTCTATATAAAAGGAAAAACAGAGACACAGTGGAGTGGGACTATCAATGCTTGACACAAAGCAGGCCTAACTAAAGACAACAAAACGTTAAGGAGAAAAAGCTATGTATCAACTTCACATCGTGAAAAGAAACTGGTGCAAGAGTTAGGCCTACTGTCAAAAAGACAGAAGACAAACTCATCTCTTCACATATTCTTGTCTGCCTTAGGACTGGGCCTGCATCATGTCTAACCTGTGTGTGTGTGTGTGTGTGAATGTGTGTGCGTATAGCCTACACAATAATGGAGATATATGAGAGATGGTGATGGACTGGTGGTGAGGGAGAGGAGACAGCAATTGACATTTTGAATTTTCTTCGGTATAGCTGTGAAACACATCCCTGTGGAGTGAGACACTGCCTTTCTGCTCTCCTCTACCCCTCCATCCCCGGTCGGCTGGTGGGGTTGGTGTAGCTAGATCTCAGCAGCACCTGGTTCCTGATGGGGGAGAGCAGGGGGCTATTTACTATTAATTACAGAAAGCTGACACGCCGGCCAACCCGAGCAACGAGACCCTGGGACGTCAAATACAGGAAGACGGATGATTCCCTGTGACTGAGCACACACGCACGCACAACGGAGCACACCATACACTCATTCTGGCTTGCACAAGCACTTTAAAACGTGGCCCCGGCCTTTCAAATTCCAACCCCAGTGAGACTCCATCTCAATCCACCGCATTACGCTGCTGAATGATGTTAAAGTACTTCTTTTCTAGGGCCATTTTCTAAATGTGAGTAATACAAAAATGTTGTTTAGCGGCCGCTATGCAGCTACATGATAAAAGTTAACATTTCTCTGCTCTAATTCAATGCTTCCTTTGTAAACAACCCCCTTTGGGAGTAAATAGGTCACATACACACGGCAGAGGTAATAGACAATTTCATAACTCACTCCAGAACTCAACAGCCGCACACAAAGAAGGGAAATTGCAAGAGATATGCCAATCATTGATTGCTGAAAGATGTCAGACAAAAGGAGTCCAAACAAAACAAGGCTACTGTTTTTCTTCCCCGTGGCATGTTCTGTGTCACTCCACAACTCCAGCGCAACCAACTCCTCACAATAAATGGGGTCACTGACAAGAGACTCTCACAGGAGGTCTGAACCCATCTTAACCCTTTTACAGATGGCATTATCCTGCTAAAACAGGAAGCAAAAGCCTTTTCCAAAAGGAACTAGGGCCTAGCTACAAGGCTAAAATGTTACTCTCTATAGCCTAGTCCTATCTGTAAAGACCATTTAAGCTATACAAATGGTGGCTCATAGGCATGGTGGTTAGTCAGGAAAATGTAGCCTAGCCTAACCTTCTCAAAGGCAATACAACTCCAAACTAAAATAGCGAAACGTGGCAGATTGAGATACACATCACATAATGATTTGTTATGCCCAGTTAATCTGCTCATGGTAAGCAATAAAGCAGATGACCTAAAACAAATTCTAATATGTAAACGACACCACTTGAATACATTGGATTGCTTGCCTTGATTTAATTCCAAATAAATTGAACACAGTCGTAGTTTCCTGGTAGTCATGTCATATTGCTGCTGCTTAGCCTAGCAGACTACATCAACACTGACCACCTACGAACTGTAATAACAGTAAGTCAAATTCCCTCCCACAGAAACTCAATCATCATCATTCAAGGAAATGCAGCCAGCTGAAAAGGACAAATACCTGGGACTAGAGGAGATATAAACAACATAAGCGAAGCAGGTTTGAGCAGCACCCTTGTTTACTACCTCTATAGGGCCTACTACTAGTGCAGTGCATTTCACCCCAGTGCTCATTTCAGGCAGTAGCCCATTTCAGCACGCAGTGCCGAGCAGACAGAGGCACTAGCTGCTAAAGCCAACAGTCTATGTACAGAGGGTTCAGTCGCTGACTGGGTACTGGTGTTTGGACACGGCAGATGTCAGCCAGAACACAACTCCTGTCTGGAATAGCAATTCAGCTCAGTGCATCTACAGAGGGACTTGTTTAAAGTGGAGGTTGGACGAGAAGAGACAGTTGGTTTTTACAGCTCAGTCTGACCGACGACCGTTGCTAATACTGCAACTTTTATATATGATTGTATTTCCTCAAGCCTGGCTGCTTTCCTCATATAAGCAAAAAAGAGAGAGAATCTGACACTTTTTTCTAAGTTGGACATAGGGCTGGCCGATATTGCCTTAAAATCATATCAATATTTTTTCAAACTTATGGGCGATTCACGATATACACTACATGACCAAAAGTAAGTGGACACCAAAATCATCGGCATTAATATGGAGTTGGTCCCCCTTTTGCTGCTGTAACAGCCTCCACTCTTCTGGGAAGGCTTTCAACTAGATGTTGGAACATTGCTGCGGGGACTTGCTTCCATTCAGCCACAAGAGCATTAGTGAGGTCAGGCACTGATGTTGGGCAATTAGGCCTGGCTCGCAGTCGACGTTCCAATTCATCCCAAAGGTGTTCGATGGGGTTGAGGTCAGGGCTCTGTGCAGGCCAGGTAGCGTTCTCCTGGCATCCGCCAAATCCAGATTTGTCCATCAGACTGCCAGATGATGAAGCGTGATTCATCAGCCCAGAGAACGCGTTTCCACTGCTCCAGAGTCCAATGGCAGCGAGCTTTACATCACTCCAGCCGACGCTTGGCATTGCGCACGGTGATCTTAGGCTTGTGTGCGGCCGCTTGGCCATGGAAACCCATTTCATGAAGCTCCCGACTAACAGTTGTTGTGATGATGTTGCTTCCAGAGGCAGTTTGGAACTCGGTAGTGAGTGCTACAACCAAGCACAGACGATTTTTATGCGCTACGCACTTCAGCGGTCCTGTTCTGTGAGCTTGATTTGCCTACCACTTCACGGCTGAGCCGTTGTTGCTCCTAGACGTTTCCACTTCACAATAACAGCACTTACAGTTGACCGGGGCAGCTCTAGCAGGGCTATGTGCTCGATTTTATACACCTGTCAGCAACGCGTGTGGCTGAAATAGCCGAATCCACTAATTCGAAGGGGTGTCCACATTTGTTTGTGTATATATACACTACCTGTCAAAAGTTTTAGAACATGATGGAGTGCTGCATCAGATGACCTGGCCTCCACAATCCCCCGACCTCAACCCAATTGAGATGGTTTGGGATGAGTCGGACGGCATAGTGAAGGAAAAGCAGCCGACAAGTGCTCAGCATATGTGGGAACTCCTTCAAGACTGTTGGAAAAGCATTCCAGGTGAAGCTGGTTGAGAGAATGCCAAGAGTGCGCAAAGCTGTCATCAAGGCAAAGGGTGGCTATTTGAAGAATCTCAAATATAAAATATATTTGTTTAACACTTTTTTGGTTACTACATGATTCCATATGTGTTATTTCATAGTTTTTATGTCTTCACTATTATTCAACAATGTAGAAAATAGTACAAATAAAGAAAAACCCTTGAATGAGTAGTTGTTCTAAAACTTTTGACCGGTAGTGTAGTGTATATCTCGATTTCTTTCTTTCTCTAAATAAGCGTTGTACAATTAAAGGTCAGATACACTGCATTTAAAACAGTCCGCAATAATCAAATGAATTCGGGGCTTGTGAAGTTAAACCTAGGCTAAATATAAGCCTTCCACAACCATAAGACCACCTAATAATTCAATTATTTAATAAAAATAGTTTAACCTGCTTTTTTTGCAATAATCACTGATCTGGCTTTCAAGTCTATGAAAATGCCCTTTTTTGTTACAAATTTAACTAGAACCATGCATAATGCACATTCGCTAATAATGACTAACTTCTTACAGCAGGCAATAGGCTATAGAAAACACAGGTCTCATCAACAATCTCTCAAACCAACGTGCTAGAGATTATATTTCAAGTTTAGCCAACTTGGATCTATTTGCTAGCTAACAAGGTTGAACAGTTGAATTGTTATGAAGACACCCTTCTGTCTGTCTCCACTGTTTGAAAAGCATGTTAGCCTGTCCACTTTGTTCAGATGTTGAAATCAAGTGGCCTACCTTATTTCTCAGAATGAGAACAAGCTGCCAATTCCTTATATAATTGTGTTTTATGCTTATTGCACATTTCTAAAACACAAACTAGACCACTAGTCTAATAGTCTTCGGCTAAAATGCTGCTAGCGGTACGTGGTACCCCAATGCCGCGCATGACAAACTGAGTATTCATTTTCCAGAATCAATGTTCATTGATACTCTCAACTTTGTTGGCGTGCGAGACAGAGGGAGGGGCTTGGTGTGTGTGTAAATCATAGAGAAAGAGCGGAAGCAAGAGGTTTCACTCTCGCTAAAATCTGTCCAAAATAAGGCCAATGCGTTTCTATGGGCTTATTTTGGACCTAAGCTTGTCGCCTGCCTTCCCACCTTTGGGACAACGACTCCCATTGTTAGGGCGGAGATGTGCATCTCATCATTATATTCAGATCTCTGGTGTAAATGGGAAGGTGCAAACAGCATAGAGGAGCGAAAGAGACGAGACCAAAAATACAACACGAGAACAAGCAGACAAACGCTCATAAAAAAGGATAAATAACAAAACCTTGATTCTTGCGATACAGGCATTTGGAATATCACGCTAAAACATAAATGCGAATTAATCCGATACATTGCCCAGCCCTAGTTGGACACAAACAGCCATTGAATGACATGCACAAGATTAGACTGAAGGTCAGTTTACCCTTTCACAACAAAACCCAAGCCCTTTTTAAGACAGGAAGAATGTCATCTGGCCATTTCTCAAGGCATGGAGATACCATTCACTAATTGGCAACAATGGGCTCTAACAGGATCAGAGCGTTAGGCTGTATAAAGGCCTCTATTCCGAGTGGCTCTCTCCAACACACACACATGAAGATACACACAACACTCACAACAAGCTTGAGAGGTGCTTCTGATGATAAACTAAGCAGGTCACGGAGAAGTGTGATAGCACTGACCACCACTCACCTCACCAGCTCTCTCTCTCGCTCTGCCCTGGCTGTCTCTGCTGCACCCTCACCCAGCCCAGCACTCAGCACTGTGGACCTACATGCCTCTGCTCTGAGGTTAAGGCTGAGCCCCTGACTGCTCAATCAGGCCCACAGAAACACTAGCTCCCTGTCGGCTCAGATAACCGCTTTATCACTTGAGCGAACACGACAGCCATGATACACTAAGCTCTTTCATACTTTTGACTATGTCCAGGCCTAAGATTACAAAGGACAACAAAAAATGGCACGCTTCTTTTTTCTCATGCAAAACTTTCCACAGTCAGCGTTTTATCTTCAAACAAAAATAACAGGAGAAACAAAAACATTGACCTTGAAAAGCCAGAAGGACTTTGTTTTGTTCAGTTTATTTTCTTGTTTAGAAATGATAGTGGATAGGATATAGGCTTAGCTCAATAGTAGTACAGTACCTCAGTCTCTCAACCATGGAGTGATGACCAACGGAAATGGGTATTTGATATATGGCACACTAAAATTAGCATACCACACTGTCGAGGATGGGGATTAGGGACTAGGAAAGCACAAGGCTGATGAAATGTACCAAAGCCACCCTTTGACCCGAACACATCCAGGCCAGCGTCACATTTTAGTAACTAAGCAGGCCTACACCAAATCACCTGCTGTTTTTCTCAGAATGTCATGGTTGTCAGAAATATAACTCACAGACACTGAACTCAAGACCAGGATCACAGCCAGCCAGGTCAACTCAATCTTTAGTGATTAATTAAAACAATAAAAATACTAAATTGATCATCAATATCAGGGCTTGGCGATATATCGTCTATTTCTATATATGTTTTGAATTTAC
The DNA here is from genome assembly GCF_020615455.1 of Coregonus clupeaformis. Classification (NCBI taxonomy): domain Eukaryota; kingdom Metazoa; phylum Chordata; class Actinopteri; order Salmoniformes; family Salmonidae; genus Coregonus; species Coregonus clupeaformis. The sequence goes on along the minus strand of NC_059204.1, from coordinate 20,711,359 downwards.
CCCCTTTTTCTCCCCAATTTTGTGTTATCAAATTGCGATCCAATTACGATCGTCTTATCACTGCAACTCCGCGAAGGTCGAGTCATGCGTCCTCCGAAAAGCTGCGCTTCTTAACACCTGCTCGCTAAACCCAGAAGCCAGCTGCACCAATGTGTCGGAGGAAACACTGTTCAACTAACGACCAAAGTCAGCTTGCAGGCGCCCGGCGCGCCACAAGGAGTCGCTAGAGCGCATTGAGCCAAGTAAAGCCCCCCTGGCCAAACCCTCCCCTAACCCAGACGACGCTGGGCCAATTGTGCGCCGCCCTATGGGACTCACCGTCACGGCTGTTTGTGACACAGCCTGTGATCTAAACCCAGGCTGTAGTGAACCCGCAACACTGCGATGCAGTGCCTTAGACGGCTGTGCCACTCGAAAGGCTGATATATCTTCTTAAGGTATTCCGGTATGGATCCACATACTGGTAAGGATTTTTACAATACTGTCTATAAAATGTATTTTGATACAGAGCTAAAAGGCCAGAGCTACCGCTTTCAAGGAGCGGGACACTAACCCGGACACTTATAAGAAATCCCCCTATACCATCCGACGAACCATCAAACAAGCAAAGTGTCAATCCAGGACTAAGATCTAATCCTTCTACAGCTCTGACACTCATCGGATGTGGCAGGGCTTGCAAACTATCACGGATTACATTTACATTTTAGTCATTTAGCAGACGCTCTTATCCAGAGCGACTTACAGTTAGTGAGTGCATACATTATTTTTTTATTTTTCATACTGGCCCCCCATGGGAATCGAACCCACAACCCTGGCGTTGCAAACGCCATGCTCTACCAACTGAGCTACATCCCTGCCGGCCATTCCCTCCCCTACCCTGGACGACGCTGGGCAAATTGTGCGCCGCCCCATGGGTCTCCCGGTCGCGGCCGGCTACGACAGAGCCTGGATTCGAACCAGGATCTCTAGTGGCACAGCTAGCACTGCGATGCAGTGCCTTAGACCACTGCGCCACTCGGGAGACCGATTACAAAGGGAAACCCAGCCGCGAGTTGCCCAGTGGCACGAGCCTACCAGACGAGCTAACTGTCTTCTATGCTCGCTTCGAGGTAAGCAACACTGAACCCTGCGTGACAGTACCAGCTGTTCTGGACGACTGTATGATCACCCTTTCCTTAGACGATGTGAGTAAAACCTTTAAGATGGTAAACATTCACAAGGCCGCAGAGCCAGACGGATTACCAGGACGTGTACTCCGACCATGCGCTGACCAGCTGGCAAGTGTCTTCACTGACATTTTTTACCTCACCCTAAATCAGTCTGTAATACCTACATGTTTCAAGCAGACCACCATAGTCCGTGCCCAAGAACACCAAGGTAACCTGTCTAAATGACTATCGCCCCGTAGCATTCACATCTGAAGCCATTAAATGCTTTTTAAAGTCACATCAACACCATCATCCCAGACACAACTTCCTGACGAGATGCCCCCAGGTGGTGAGGGTAGGCAACAGCACATCCGCCACGCTGACCCTCAACATGGGTGCTCCTCAGGGGTGTGTGCTTAGTCCCCTTCTGTACTCCCCGTTTACCCACGACTGCGTGGCCACGCACGACTCCAACACCATCATTAAGTTTGCCGATGACACAACGGTGGTAGGCCTGATCACCGACGACGATGAGACCGCCAATAGGGAGGAGGTCAGAGACCTGGAAGTGTGGTGCCAGGACAACAACCTCTCAACGTCAGCAAGACAAAGGAGCTGCTCGTGGACTACAGGAAACGGAGGGCCCAGCATGCACCAATTCACATCGATGGGGCTGTAATGGAGCAGGCCGGGAGCTTCAAGTTTCTCTGTGTCCACATCACTTAGGATCTATCATGGTCCAAATACACCAACACAGTCATGAAGAGGGCACGACAATGCGTCTTTCCCCTCAGGAGGCTGAAAATATTTGGCATGGTTCCTCAGATCCTCAAAAAGTTCTACAGCTGCACCATTGAGAGCATCTTGACTGGCTGCATCACCGCTTGGTATAGTAACTGCTTGGCATCCGACTGCACTGTGTCAGAGGAAGCCACACAAGTCATAGACTGTTCTTTGCTACCGCATGGCAAGCGGTACCGATGCACCAAGTCTGGAACCAAAGGGACCCTGAACAGCTTCTACCCCCAAGCCATAAGACTGCTAATAGTTAACCAAATAGCTACCAGGACTATCTGCATTGACCCTTTTGCACTAACTTTGACTCCTCACATATGCTGCTGCTACTGTTTATTATCTGTCACTTTATTTCTAGTTATACAGTGCATTCGGAAAGTATTCAGACCCCTTCACTTTTTCCACATTGTCACCTTACAGCCTTATTCTAAAATTGATAAAAATGTATTTGTTGCCATCCTAGGGTCATGCACTACTCATAAAACATATTTTGAACTTTTATCATTCAGAAACATAAAATAAGAAAATATTGTGATTACATTTTGGCCATATCGCCCAGCCCTAATCAATATGATAATATATATATCCCTAATGTCCAACCCAGCCCTCTTGATGTTCATGCCAAGTATCACACTTTCTTCCAGCTCACTCCCCTTCCCTCCCAGTCATTACTTGATCTCCATCTCAGCTTTACTGTACTAGCTGGCATGATCCTTTATGACCCACAAACCAGATCACACAACAACAAAAAACATTGTGGGGACCAGGGGTTACGTTGCCAGATCTGTTCTTACTTCGCACAGATGCTGGAAAACCTGTGTTGCAGAAGTGCAGACCTGCTAATGGTATATTTTAGGATTACTCAGAATGATATGGGACTCGCCTGGCAACCTCTCGTTAAGAGGACCTGTTGTGGGTGAGGAGGAGGGGGTAAGAGGTGGGTCAGTGATCCGATTCGTGGCAGCCTTATCTTGTGCCATAAACAGATAACAGTATCTGACTGCCCTAGTCCTCTAACTGTTCCTGTCAGCCAGAGGGAGGGGAGGGAGGGGCACAAACAACCCCCACGTCCCCAGTGCCTCTATTTGGAACCCTACCCAACCTACCCAGATCAGTCATTCTGATCATATCGCCCTACCCTGTGCCAGTCAGTCCTTAGTAAGGACTGCTTCCGCCTGTTGTTGTTGAACAAATAGGTAGAAGGCAATGAAGTGGTGTGGCTGTGTGGGTCTAGATTCCTACGCGATTGCCAAAGACTTCATTGTACAACCCTTTGGTGGTGCTGGTGTTACACACCGTTTGAACAATGCCCAGCTGGAGGCCTTTGGGCCTGGTGTGGGGTGGAGCTGATTATGCAGGCTTTACCAGCTAAACCAGGAGGGCTTTTTGCCCTAATTTGACCTGCAGGCTAACATGCAAATCCCCAATTCCCCATGCAAAAATCTTACAGAAAAACAGAACACAGTACTAAGATATAGCTTGGTCCCATAGCTGTTTGTGCCGTCTGGCCAACATTCTCATGAAACCAGTTTTAACCATGTCCGTAGAAAGTAGGCTATAGTTACAAAACCATAATGCATCCGCAAAGATTTTCTATCATTCTGAAAAGTAAGACGCATACAGTGACGGAAGAAAGTATTTGATCCCCTGCTGATTTTGTACGTTTGCCCACTGACAAAGAAATGATCAGTCTATCATTTTAATGGTAGGTTTATTTGAACAGTGAGAGACAGAATAACAAATAAATCCAGAAAAACGCATGTCAAAAATGTTATAAATTGATTTGCATTTTAATGAAGGAAATAAGTATTTGACCCCCTCTCAATCAGAAAGATTTCTGGCTCCCAGGTGTCTTTTATACAGGTAACGAGCTGAGATTAGGAGCACACTCTTAAAGGGAGTGCTCCTAATCTCAGCTTGTTACCTGTATAAAAGACACCTGTCCACAGAAGCAATCAATCAATCAGATTCCAAACTCTCCACCATGGCCAAGACCAAAGAGCTCTCCAAGGATGTCAGGGACAAGATTGTAGACCTATACAAGGCTGGAATGGCTACAAGACCATCGCCAAGCAGCTTGGTGAGAAGGTGACAACAGTTGGTGCGATTATTCGCAAATGGAATAAACACAAAGAACTGTCAATCTCCCTCGGCCTGGGGCTCCATGCAAGATCTCACCTTGTGGAGTTGCAATGATCATGAGAACGGTGAGGAATCAGCCCAGAACTACACAGGAGGATCTTGTCAATGATCTCAAGGCAGCTGGGACCATAGTCACCAAGAAAACAATTGGTAACACACTACGCCGTGAAGGACTGAAATCCTGCAGCGCCCGCAAGGTCCCCCTGCTCAAGAAAGCACATATACAGGGCCGTCTGAAGTTTGCCAATGAACATCTGAATGATTCAGAGGAGAACTGGGTGAAAGTGTTGTGGTCAGATGAGACCAAAATGGAGCTCTTTGACATCAACTCAACTCGCCGTGTTTGGAGGAGGAGGAATGCTGCCTATGACCCCAAGAACACCATCCCCACCGTCAAACATGGAGGTGGAAACATTATGCTTTGGGGGTGTTTTACTGCTAAGGGGACAGGACAACTTCACCGCATCAAAGGGACGATGGACGGGGCCATGTACCGTCAATTGGGTGAGAACCTCCTTCCCTCAGCCAGGGCATTGAAAATGGGTCGTGGATGGGTATTCCAGCATGACAATGACCCAAAACACACGGCCAAGGCAACAAAGGAGTGGCTCAAGAAGAAGCACATTAAGGTCCTGGAGTGGCTCTAGCCAGTCTCCAGACCTTAATCCCATAGAAAATCTGTGGAGGGAGCTGAAGGTTCGAGTTGCCAAACGTCAGCCTCGAAACATTAATGACTTGGAGAAGATCTGCAAAGAGGAGTGGGACAAAATCCCTCCTGAGATGTGTGCAAACCTGGTGGCCAACTACAAGAAACGTCTGACCTCTGTGATTGCCAACAAGGGTTTTGCCACCAAGTACTAAGTCAGGTTTTGCAGAGGGGTCAAATACTTATTTCCCTCATTAAAATGCAAATCAATTGATAACATTTTTGACATGCGTTTTTCTGGATTTCTTTGTTGTTATTCTGTCTCTCACTGTTCAAATAAACCTACCATTAAAATAATAGACTGATCATTTCTTTGTCAGTGGGCAAACGTACAAAATCAGCAGGGGATCAAATACTTTTTTCCCTCACTGTAGTTTATGGCCCAGTACATTGTACATTGTCACTCCTAATTCTCATTACCAAAATGTGTCCGGATTAAATTCTCAGGTCATTTTTATTACATTTTACTTTAGAAAAACCTAACTTATTAGAATAAAACACAAAGACTGTTGCTGTAGTATGTCCATAATTCATAACAATGCTACACTAGTTGAAGTTAACATTAAACTATAATATTTATTACATAAAAACAGTGTTGGGACACTTTGTCAAGTTCCTGTCAAAACGCATGTCAGTTTTTAAATGTTTATCATCTAGAGCAGGGTTTCCCAAACTCGCCCAGCCCAAACCCCCTGATCTGTTCACCGGACGTGCTACCTTGTTCCGGACCTGCTGTTTTCGACTCTCCCTCTCTCTCGCTCTCCCTCTCTACCGCACTTGCTGTCTCGACCTCTGAATGCTCGGCTATGAAAAGCCAACTGACATTTATTCCTGAGGTACTGACCTGTTGCACCCTCTACAACCACTGTGATTATTATTTGACACTGCTGGTCATCTATGAACGTTTGAACATCTTGAAGAACAAGCTGGCCTTAAATGGCCATGTACTCTTATAATCTCCACCCAGCACAGCCACAAGAGGACTGGCCACCCCTCAGAGCCTGGTTCCGCTCTAGGTTTCTTCCTAGGTTCCTGCCTTTCTAGGGAGTTTTTCCTAGCCATCGTGCTTCTACATCTGGATTGCTTGCTGTTTGAGGTTTTAGGCTCGGTTTCTGTATAGCACTTTGTGACATCTGCTGATGTAATAAGGGCATTATAAATACATTTGATTTGTGATGGTAAAATGCATAATATCTGATCAACAAACATAATAATAATTATGATATAGATAAATACAGATCATAATCTAAGTGATCCAAGAGGAATTTTGGGTCAAATGACAGTTGTGAGAATGACCCTGCTATGGTCAGACCTGGGACTAGGCTAAGATAGTGGAACTGGAAGACTGGAAGTTCAAATCAGGCTCATTCCCTCTGCTGTCCTAATGGGACAACATGACACCATTCATTAGAATCACCAAACTAAATACTGTAACAGTAGAAGGGACAACCTCAGCCCTGTAAGACAAATCACAACCTCAACCCTGCAAGCTAATCGGCTGTTCTGAAAGCCATCCAGGCAGCCATGGCATGTTACCACCGGCACCAGCACTCTGCCTGGGATTTAAAGGAGCTGATTGGGATGTTTCACTTATAAAACCAACCACTTTCTTATTTTACTCCAGTACCAGACCGCTGTTCTTGTTCCTAAGACCTTCAATGTGACACTTGACACTGCCCAGTAACAGACAAAACCAAACACCTGCCCCCTTTTCAGAACCCAGGCTGATACAGATGAGGAGACAGTGTGGTTTGACAGCTAGTCTCACTCCAAAAGCGCAGGGACTAGGGATGTACATCTCTCCTTTCATGAACAGTTCAATACACATCTAGATACATGGTCTCCGATACAGGAAAGATACGTTTTAGTTTGAAACGATTCGGTGCGATTCAGTTTGATTAGGGGAACGAATGGATGCGATTTAGTTCGACGGCAAAAATGTTTTTGCATGAACACATTCCTTTTCCATTTTTAATATCTGCTGCTGATGGAGCTCATGAGCTGGGCCTCTTGGAGCTGGATCTGTCTGAGATGACTTCTCTAAGCTGAGTGGCCCTCAGTGTGTGTGTGTGTGTGTGTGTGTGTGTGTGTGTGTGTGTGTGTGTGTGTGTGTGTGTCAATGGTGTGTTCAGGTGTGCTGAGGAGTATTTTTGTCTGTAATAAAGTCCTTTGGTGGGGAAAAACTCATTCTGATTGGCTGGGCCTGGCTCCCCAGTGGGAAATCCATAGATTAGGGCCACATTTTTTGTTGCGTTTATATTTTTGTTCAGTATGTATTTTTTGAGCTAGTACTATGTTTCTTTAGAAATTAGTATGGCATTTAGACAATTCATAAAATGCAGTTCTGGATTTTACCCCCTCTCAAAACCAGATGATTTAGACCGTTTGGAATTTTACAGACAGCTTCTCCCACTCTGACCAATGTGACCATGCCTGCGCAGCAAAAAATTTAAAATAAATAATCAACATAAAAAAATAGATTGCTGTCATTGATGAAATTACCCTGTTTGTGTAAAAACGACCAAATAGACTGACTGTTTAAAGCAAAACTAAATAAATACTGAATGATTGAAAACCCCAATCAGCAGTTGGATGTGAGTTGCATCCACTCTGGTAGGCTACACAACTCTGGTAAAACACCATTCTCTACAGCGCATTTGATAACAATGACCCAGCAAATTAAATTGGTTGTCACTCAACTAATAAAGCCTATGATTTGCGAAAGCCATTTTAACAAGCATCTGAATGCTGAAGGTGCCGCACAGATTATTGGCAGACTAAATAGCCTTGGTTTCTCAAATGACTGCCTCACCTGGTTCACCAACTACTTCTCAGATAGAGTTCAATGTGTCAAATCGGAGGGCCTGTTGTCTGGACCTATGGCAGTCTCTATGGGGGTGCCACAGGGTTCAATTCTTGGGCCATCTCTCTTCTCCGTGTATATCAATGATGTCGCTCTTGCTGCTGGTGACTCTCAGATCCACCTCTATGCAGACGACACCATTTTGTATACATCTGGCCCTTCATTGGACACTGTGTTAACAAACCTCCAAACGAGCTTCAATGCCATACAACACTCCTTCAGTAGCCTCCAACTGCTCTTAAACACTAGTAAAACTAAATGCATGCTCTTCAATCGAACGCTGCTGGCACCCGCCTGCCCGACTAGAATCACTACTCTCGATGGGTCTGACCTAGAGTATGTGGACAACTACAAATACCTAGGTGTCTGGTTAGACTGTAAACTCTCCTTCCAGACTCACATTAAGAATCTCCAATCCAAAGTTAAATCTAGAATCGGCTTCCTATTTCGCAACAAAGCCTCCTTCACTCATGCTGCCAAACATGCCCTCGTAAAACTGACTATCCTACCGATCCTTGACTTCGGCGATGTCATTTACAAAATAGCCTCCAACACTCTACTCAGCAAATTGGATGTAGTCTATCACAGTGCCATCCGTTTTGTCACCAAAGCCCCATATACTACCCACCACTGTGACCTGTACGCTCTTGTTGGCTGATCCTCACTACATATTCGTCGCCAAACCCACTGGCTCCAGGCCATCTATAAATCACTGCTAGGCAAATCCCCGCCTTATCTTAGCTAATTGGTCACCATAGCAACACCCACCCATAGTCTGCGCTCCAGCAGGTATATCTCACTGGTCATCCCCAAAGCAAACACCACTTTTGGCCGCCATTCCTTCCAGTTCTCTGCTGCCAATGACTGGAACGAATTGCAAAAACTCTCTGAAGCTGGAGACTCTTATCTCCCTCACTAACTTTAAGCATCAGTTGTCAGAGCACCTTACCGATCACTGCACCTGTACACAGCCCATCTGAAATTAGCCCACCCAACTACCTCATCCCCATATTGTTATTTATTTTGCTCATATGCACCCCAGTATCTCTATTTTGCACATCATCTCTTGCACATCTATCATTCCAGTGTTAATACTAATTGTAATTACTTTGCACTATAGCCTATTTATTGCCTTACCTCCATAACTTGCTACATTTGCACACACTGTATATATATTTTCTGTTGTATTTTTGACTTTATGTTTTGTTTTACCCCATATGTAACTCTGTGTGGTTGTTGTTTTTATCGCACTGCTTTGCTTTATCTTGGCCAGGTCGCAGTTGTAAATGAGAACTTGTTCTCAACTGGCTTACCTGGTTAAATAAAGGTGAAAAAAATAAATAAAATAAAAATGTACGAATAGCCAATTAGAACAGGGTTAGGCCTACCTCTCGTTGGCACGAGCAGATGTGTCTCCCACACGGTGCACACAGTTGTTATCTGACAGTCATACGCAGTTACATGCATAAAGGTTCGATAGGCTACTGAACTGAAGGAAAGGACGCATCAATTCAGTCACAACAGATATGACGTATAAAACAATATGAGTAAAAAACATTAGTGAACCTGCGATTCATTACACTTGAATCGGTTCTCTGACCGATGCACTAGTATTTGAACCGGGGACAGATGCATATTGGTGAATCATTACATCCCTAGTGGGGACTCAAGTATGGTGAACATGGGGTAGAGTGGTTTGACAGCTGCACTGGTGACCTGAGCTCTGAAGAGGTGGGACAATGACACTAGCTAGCTACCTCTGAGAGATGAGATTCTTAGTACCCTCATGTCCAGGAAAAGAGGGTCACCTGTAGCCTCGCGGTACAAATGGATGATATTCCAAAAATGCTAGTCATGTAAGACAAGCAAAGCCGGCTAAGATGATCTGCTAAGGAAACTGAACATCTTTTATGCATACAAATCCCAAACAGACACCTGCAAGCGATTTAACAATCACAACCTTTCTTAGAATGTTGAAAGGATAAAATGGGATTGTGTTGGGGTTGAGTACCTTCTTAAAAATCTATGTCCAATTCGAGCGATGCCTCTAAACTGCACAATCAAATGACTGGCTTTGAATAAAACAAAATGAGAAATCAGCCAATTGACTCATTCCAGCAGACAATTAAATCGCATCATAAAAATATGCTGTTTTTCCAGAGTATTTCACAGTAAACAGGCGGGTGCTGAATCATAATTGTCACGAATCAATGTACCTTAATGAGCTTTCCAGGGAATCAATTCCCAACAACAGTTGAAACATCAGAAAAGCTACTCAAGTTCTCTGTACCTTGTGATCTGTTATTCATAGCCTAGAACTCAGAGGTTCCGAGAAATCAAGCATGACTTGAGGTAATCCAGTATTTGTATTTATTATGTATCCCCATTAGCTGCTGCCAAGGCGTTCTATTGCCGCTGTTTAAAATGAGTATGTATGGAGATTCTATAGAACTAGCCTACATTTTGACCTCAGTACAGAATCTTTTGAAGAATAAAATGTCAACTGATGTGGTGTATCTGATTCACTCTCTCTGTGGGGACAATCATCTTCACTTACAATGACCTATTATTAAAAGACATCAGCAGCAGCTGAATATTAGGTCAGATCATGGTAATATAGAGCTAGTATCATGATGAATGAATCCCATTGGATGATTTGTCAAGTCTCATTTTCTATTTTTCATAGGCTAACCAAATATCTCGCCAATTTGCCTAAAACTTATTTGACACTAAAACCATGTAGCCTAGCCTTTATATGGAAATATGTCAGTAATATTGATAAAGAAAATATGACATGGTTTGAGATTTATTTTAGCCAAGCATTTCTGATTGATTAAAATCACTAGCCACAAAAGCACACTATTTAGCCTAATCAATATCTGCTATATTGCTCCGCCAGCCTGAAGTGGTTTACTGAAAAAACATTAATGACAAATATGCTTTCCTCTTTATTTGCCCTCAGCTAGAGTCATATGTTGCACTGGCAGGTCAATTAAACATGAACATTAGAAAACATACTTCTAAAGCCTGTATGGTGGCTAATTAGCACATGCATTTAGGATGCCATGCATTGTGGTGCTTTGCACTTGAGAACAACAGTGCATTCTCTAAATGAGAGCCAATTTATCGAGCCACCCTCTCTCTATAATGAATGCATTGTTACAAAGAAAGGCTATTTAATGGAGCAGACAGAGCCTGTAAAAAAAGGCTAAATAATATGATACATTAAATATGAGTAGGCATAATAATCTTCTCATCAAGATGTTTTAATACCTTACAGCAAATCTTAATTTAGACAGTAGCCCATTTCCATTCTATGCATGTCCTATTTCAACTATTGAGCCTTCATCATTCCTTACCAAACAATAAACTTGAAATGAGAACCAATAGTGTAATACTGCATCACTAATGTAAGTCTTGAGCATCAAGAGAAAACTGTCTGGGATCCATTGAAGAACATTAAATCACTTAATGGCTTTTCATTGTGATGGGAAACGTAGCACCCAGACGACAAAATCATCCCTTACAATACTCGATAATTGCACTGAGTCAAGGAGTCTGCGTTTCTCGGGAAACACGTGTTTGAAATTGAATTATCCACCCTTTGGAAAATGTAGGGCAACTGCACAACGATGTAAAACGGCCCTCTCGGGCGAACTAATGTCAAGCTCTCATTTTTGACAGAGTAAGCAGAATATATCAAAGAGCAGAATGATTAGATCTCTTCCGTCGTAAATTAAATAACCGCTCTCCCAGTTGGCAAAGGAAATTGCACTTTTAAGAACTGTCAGACTCCACGAGTAAGGACAGGACATAACGTTGCTACATCCTACAACATATTGGAGGACACTGAAATGTTAATTTGTGACCAGCAACTGTAAATTAGTGGGTGAAATCACACTTCATATGGTCAGCATATCATCACTAGGGTTGCAAACTTCTGGTAACTTTCCCAAAATTCCCTTGTTTTCCAGAATTCCTGGTTGGAAGAATCCTGAAATTACGAGGGAATAAGGACAAAATCCAGGAAACCAGTGAATTTGGGGAAAATTACTGGAATTTTACAACACTAATCACCACTGATATCAAATCGCAGATACAGTATTACACTCTTATAAACTAGAGTGGCTCTTCAACATTGCATAAAAGACAACCACTAATCAGAATAATGAAAACAGTATTAGGCCAACATCCCATTGCACAAGACACAGGAAAAACTGAGCTGGTATTATGACAGCACAAGTAGCTGAGCAGTAATAGAATGAAACTGACCATTTGAAAATAACGTAGCGTTACCCCTGGCTCCACTTGATCATGGGTAGCATTTGGTGAATCCGCACAAATACAGAAAAGATCCCATCTGCTAAAAATGCATGGTAATAGATTTCCAGAATTGCAGCAGGAAAAAAATCAACTCTTTGTAATGAGGAACCACCTAAACCAGATCTGTCGAGGCACACAGGCTGAAACATCCCCCTCCCTCTCTCAACCCCAAACATTGCCCATATAGCTGCAGCCCAATATGGTGACCAGAGTATGGGCGTGTGGAAAGGAGTGGGTGTGTCGAAAAGAGTGGGTGTATGGAAAGCGAATGAGCTAATTGGGCAGATTTGTTGCCACTCAAGACCGTTTTGCGTGGCTGATTGGGCTACACAACGTCGATAAGCCGGTGTGAATGACTAGTGCACCGGTGTGGTATCGAGGTGCCTGCCGACCTGAGGTGCTTCCCACTGGGCAGCTGTATCACGGTGTCGCCGTAGGTAGCTAACGTGGCAATTTTTTCCCCTCCCATGATTATATTTCATGTAGGATAGCAGCCTATACAAAAAATAACTAATATTGATAACCAACTAGATGTCCCTTGATAGATACATAAATAAAATACATATATACAGTGGGGAAAAAAAGTATTTAGTCAGCCACCAATTGTGCAAGTTCTCCCACTTAAAAAGATGAGAGAGGCCTGTAATTTTCATCATAGGTACACGTCAACTATGACAGACAAAATGAGAAAAAAAAATCCAGAAAATCACATTGTAGGATTTTTAATGAATTTATTGGCATATGATGGTGGAAAATAAGTATTTGGTCAATAACAAAAGTTTCTCAATACTTTGTTATATACCCTTTGTTGGCAATGACACAGGTCAAACATTTTCTGTAAGTCTTCACAAGGTTTTCACACACTGTTGCTGGTATTTTGGCCCATTCCTCCATGCAGATCTCCTCTAGAGCAGTGATGTTTTGGGGCTGTCGCTGGGCAACACAGACTTTCAACTCCCTCTAAAGATTTTCTATGGGGTTGAGATCTGGAGACTGGCTAGGCCACTCCAGGACCTTGAAATGCTTCTTACGAAACCACTCCTTCGTTGCCCGGGCGGTGTGTTTGGGATCATTGTCATGCTGAAAGACCCAGCCACGTTTCATCTTCAATGCCCTTGCTGATGGAAGGAGGGTTTCACTCAAAATCTCACGATACATGGCCCCATTCATTCTTTCCTTTACACGGATCAGTCGTCCTGGTCCCTTTGCAGAAAAACAGCCCCAAAGCATGATGTTTCCAACCCCATGCTTCACAGTAGGTATGGTGTTCTTTGGATGCAACTCAGCATTCTTTGTCCTCCAAACATGACGAGTTGAGTTTTTACCAGAAAGTTATATTTTGGTTTCATCTGACCATATGACATTCTCCCAATCCTCTTCTGGATCATCCAAATGCACTTCAGACGGGCCTGGACATGTACTGGCTTAAGCAGGGGGGACACGTCTCGCACTGCAGGATTTGAGTCCCTGGCGGCGTAGTGTGTTACTGATGGTTGGCTTTGTTACTTTGGTCCCAGCTCTCAGCAGGTCATTCACTAGGTCCCCCCGTGTGGTTCTGGGATTTTTGCTCACCGTTCTTGTGATCATTTTGATCCCACGGGTGAGATCTTGCGTGGAGCCCCAGATCGAGGGAGATTATCAGTGGTCTTGTATGTCTTCCATTTCCTAATAATTGCTCCCACAGTTGATTTCTTCAAACCAAGCTGCTTACCTATTGCAGATTCAGTCTTCCCAGCCTGGTGCAGGTCTACAATTTTGTTTTTGGTGTCCTTTGACAGCTCTTTGGTCTTGGCCATTGTGAAGTTTGGAGTGTGACTGTTTGAGGTTGTGGACAGGTGTCTTTTATACTGATAACAAGTTCAAACAGGTGCCATTAATACAGGTAATGAGTGGAGGACAGAGGAGCCTCTTAAAGAAGAAGTTACAGGTCTGTGAGAGCCAGAAATCTTGCTTGTTTGTAGGTGACCAAATACTTATTTTCCACCATAATTTGCAAATAAATTCATTAAAAATCCTACAATGGGATTTTCTGGATTTTTTTTTCTCAATTTGTCTGTCATAGTTGACGTGTACCTATGATGAAAATTACAGGCCTCTCTCATCTTTTTAAGGGGGAGAACTTGCACAATTGGTGGCTGACTAAATACTTTTTTGCCCCACTGTACATAAAGTATATTCAATGGGGAGGGCATGAACAGCAACAACACACATACAAGCAACAGCACACCCACAGTACTTCTAATTTAAAAAATACAATTATTTGTGTAAAATACAACTCAGACTCATCCTCTGGCTTCAAAACAGAAGTCCAAACTCTCGAGGTACGGTAGTTGCGTGGTAAGAAAAAAACAAGAAAAAAACACTGCTCTATCAAAACCATCTTACCTATCCACCACATTTTCGAACGTTGCTACGGGCACAGCCAAACAACAGAAGTGATTGATTCAACTTCGGCTTTACTTCCCTACTGCAGAGCACTGGTGGCAAACTTGCCAGAGTAAATTATTTGAAAGAGTAAATTAGTATAAGTGTAATTTTATATTAATTTCATTCAAGTTTGCTAACGTTAGCTAGACTTACTAGTAGGCTAGTTCTGTTGTGATAATAACGTTAGTTGCGTTGTGTCTGAGTTAAGGCCTGGGCCATCCATCAAGTCAATAACTATAATGATAAACTATAGGCTAGATAACTATAAATCGTTGGTGAGCATCCACACTAGAGGAAAGCTAATCATTCTACAGTCCTACACCTGTCATTTAACTGATCAACGCATCCTACTGCACACTGCCTATTAACAAGGTGGTAACACTAGACCATTCATGAGGTCACTAATGCACAGATACTGGTTCAGACCATTCAGTGCTTTTAGGGTGTGTTCATTGTCATAGTGAAAACCGCAAATAATACTTCAATGTACATGTAGGCCTAATGAAAAATATAGTAACTCATTTAAATTTAGCCATTCAATAACAAATGCCATTTAGCCTGCACATCTTATACAGTATGTCATTGCCTCGTCGCTCAAGTGGTTTGCAAGTGATTTCCATTTTTCTAATGGTTGTCAATTCCTTTGGGTCTTCATCTTCTTATCCAAATGTTCTATAGCTTTTGTAGCCTACAGCTTTTCCTGAGATTTCTTCAAGAGAAGAGGAATTGCCTATTGCAATTAGGCCATTCATTAGCTAAATATTAGGGCTATAGGCTAAAAACATGTTAAAAGATTATGAAATGGCAGATCTGTAGTGCGTTCCTCTGTGGTCTTTGGGCACGCAAAGCTCCACTATTGATTAGGCCTACGTTTTTAGACAAGAAAATGGCTAAAGAAAATAAGTCTAAATAAGTGTCCAACAAGCTTTTGTATTCTGGCTTTTCCTGGGATTTAAAAGGAATAGGATGTAGCCTATAAATTAGAAGCGTATGCATATTAGCCCATAATTCATAAGCTCAATGTTTAATACTGCAGTGAATATATCCAGTCAATTTACACAGCGAAATACATTTTTAAAAAATCAGATAACGAAATATAGGTAGCTACACACTATGTGCGCTCACGAGGATGCGCTGAGTGTGCTCCCTCCCAGTCCCCAGGTACGCAGCTTGAAAAGCTACCCTATTGTTTTAGTTTTAGGGACAAGAAATGTATCCTACCTAGGCTACAACAACGTTATTATTGTTTTCAAATGAGTACAAAACTCTAGTCTAGGCTGTAAACTGCAGTGAATAGCCTATGTCATTTGAATAACCACTCAAAAGCCTGGTGTTTTGAATGCATATTATTTTCGAAATAACTGCATCCAGCCTGCCGGATTGGGCAACCAGTTGGATCAGTTACACTCTAAAAATTAGGGGTTCAACAAGGGTTCTTCTAAAATCCTCAAAGTTCTTTGGAGAACCTTAGGGTTCTTGCCACTGAAAATTGCACCCAAAAGGTTAACCCCATAGGAGGTGGGCTTCATCGAGGAACCTCATTAGTTGGTGGGGGTTTTTGCAGGAACCTAACTGCCCAACTGAAACATTTGGATTTGAAAGGACAGCAGGTGCAGGCACTTAACTGAAAAATGTAAAGATCTCCTCAATTTAAGGTAAGATTTGTCCCTTTTATGATGTAATTTGATATTGTTTTATGATGATCCCATCTATCTTTTCATATTTGTGCAAAACAGAAAATGGATACAATTCAATGGATATCAATCAACAAAGAGGTAAGAATATGTATGCTATAAGAATATGTTGAAGGCTAGCTGTATTGGGTGCAGATGACTGAACTGCTCACTTTTGTGTCTGTCTGCATATTTACAGACGAGGAGGCATAAAAAGGTATGTCAATTGGTATTGGTATGTTATGCAGATCACATGTACCATCCACCTTCCTTACCTCTTCAATGAAAATCCCATAGGCCTCTACAGTGCCTTGCAAAAGTATTCATCGCCCTTCCCGTTTTTCCTATTTTGTTGCATTACAACCTGTAATTTAAATGGATTTTTATTTGGATTTCATGTAATGGACATACACAAAATAGTACAAATTGGTGAAGTGAAATGAAAAAACTAACTTGTTTCATAAAATTATAATTGGTGCGTATGTATTCACCCCTTTGCTATGAAGCCCCTAAATAAGATCTGGTGCAACCAATTACCTTCAGAAGTCACATAATTAGTTAAATAAAGTCCACCTGTGTGCAATCTAAGTGTCACATGATCTGTCACAAGATCTCAGTATATATATACACCTGTTCTGAAAGGCCCCAGAGTCTGCAACACCACTAAGCAAGGGGCACCACCAAGCAAGCGGCACCATGAAGACCAATGAGCTCTCCAAATAGGTCAGGGACAAAGTTGTGGAGAAGTACAGATCAGGGTTGGGTTATAAAAAAATATCAGAAACTTTGAACATCCCACGGAGCACCATTAAATCAATTATTAAAAAACGGAACGAATATGGCACCACGACAAATCTGCCAAGAGAGGGCCGCCCACCAAAACTCACAGACCAGGCAAGGAGGGCATTAATCAGAGAGGCAACAAAGAGACCAAAGATAACCCTGAAGGAGCTGCAAAGCTCCACAGCGGAGATTGGAGTATCTGTCCATAGGACCACTTTAAGCCGAACACTCCACAGAGCTGGGCTTTATGGAAGAGTGGACAAAAAAAGCCATTGCTTAAAGAAAAAAATAAGCAAACACGTTTGGTGTTCGCCAAAAGGCATGTGGGAGACTCCCCAAACATATGGAAGAAGGTACTCTGGTCAGATGAGACTAAAACTGAGCTTTTTGGCCATCAAGGAAAACGCTATGTCTGGTGCAAACCCAACACCTCTCATCACCCCGAGAACACCATCCCCACAGTGAAGCATGGTGGTGTTTTTCATCAGCAGGGACTGGGAAACGGGTCAGAATTGAAGGAATGATGGATGCCGCTAAATACAGGGAAATTCTTGAGGGAAACCTGTTTCAGTCTTCCAGAGATTTGAGACTGGGACGGAGGTTCACCTTCCAGCAGGACAATGACCCTAAGCATACTGCTAAAGCAACACTCGAGTGGTTTAAGGGGAAACATTTAAATGTCTTGGAATGACCTAGTCAAAGCCCAGACCTCAATCCAATTGGGAAAAATCCCAGTGGCTAGATGTGCCAAGCTTATAGAGCCATACCCCAAGAGACTTACAGCTGTAATTGCTGCAAAAGGTGGCTCTACAAAGTATTGACTTTGGGGTGGTGAATAGTTATGCACACTCAAGTTCTGTTTTTTTGTCTTATTTCTTGTTTGTTTCACAACAAAAAATATTTTGCATCTTCAAAGTGGTAGGCATGTTGTGTAAATCAAATGACACAAACCTCCAAGAATTCCATTTTAATTCCAGGTTGTAAGGCAACAAAATAGGAAAAATGCCAAGAGGGGTGAATACTTTCACAAGCCACTGTACATTATGGACAAGGTACAGTGGGGAGAACAAGTATTTGATACACTGCCGATTTTGCAGGTTTTCCTACTTACAAAGCATGTAGAGGTCTGTAATTTTTATCATAGGTACACTTCAACTGTGAGAGACGGAATCTAAAACAAAAATCCAGAAAATCACATTGTATGATTTTTAAGTAATCATTTGCATTTTATTGCTAAAATATTGTGTTGTTGTTATTGTTAAGCGTATTACTACTACTAATAATAATAATAATAATAATAATAATAATAATAATAATAATAATAATAATAGGGGTGGGGGGAGTAGTTAAAACATTTACCCCAAAAGGTTATTCAAAAGGTTCTTTGAGGATCCATTAAAAGGGGTTCTTTGAAGAACCCTTTTAAAAAGAACTTATAGGGGTTCCCCCACAGTTTCAATTTGAAGAACCCTTAAAGGATCCTCCAGGAACCTTTACTTTTTAGAGTGTATGGGGGTTTTCTCTGCAGTTTAGTCTACAAAGTCCAAGCACATTAGCTGGAAAGTAATGTTGTATTTTTTCATGATGTATCAGATAACAGAAACATGCAGGGATTTTTAGTGGCGCGCATATTAATTATGATAATGCTCAAGCGCTGAGGAAGTTGTATCCATAGTTTCCACGTTTGGCTTCCGTGTTTTAAAAGCATTCCAAAATTAGGTGGATAGCAGAGCGGTTTCGACATACCCACTCCTTTCCTTTCGACACACCCACTCCCCCATAGACGGGTTGGTTGTTTAGCAACAACATTTACATTTACATTTACGTCATTTAGCAGACGCTCTTATCCAGAGCGACTTACAGGAGCAATTAGGGTTAAGTGCCTTGCTTAAGGGCACATCGACAGATTTTTCACCTAGTCGGCTCGGGGATTAGAACCAGCGACCTTTCGGTTACTGGCACAACGCTCTTACCCACTAAGCTACCTGCCGCCCCAAAACCGAGGCATGCGCAACTATGAGGCAAAACATGGGGGTTGGCTTAGACTGTTGACAGCAGGTATGCTATATTTCGTCACCAATGTTTATTGAATACGTAAATACATTTTCACAATGAGCACTTGTCTCAAATGCATTGTTACAGTTGTTGGTCAGCTTGCGAATGTTTTGCATTGACATGAAATCAGTCAAAACACCTCAAAACAAAGAAATGATATCAATAACAAGAGTAAACGAGCTGAAACAAGACACTTACGATTCCACACATAGCAGTTTCTTGTCATTCTTGCTAGCAATCTGTCCATCCAGATTCACAATGACTGGCTGACTTCTGCCCCATGGAAGCACGCACATCGTTTTCGTAATGTTGTCAGCTAACCCATCTATACTCTGGTCGCCATATTGGGCTGCAACTACCCCCTGCTCCATATACATGGATATGTACAATTGTTTTACTCATCAACTCGAAAGTCACATTTCGGTTCATGCCGACTGGATCTCGTTCGAATAGGAAGCCTCAGCCAGTCTGTTTGACCAATCAAATAGCTTTCTCCAAAGTAAAAAGCTGGATGCCAAACCTCTCACTGGTTTGTGCAAGTGGAGTCCAAGTTATACACTAATAATATGCTGATGTGTAAAGAGGGACAACTAAATGCTGGATTGTCAAGAGAGATTATATTCAGGCTAAACGGTGAGACAGTAACAATACTGAGTGTCTGTCTATGAAAATGAGGCACAGTAGCCCTCTCAGAAAAAAGCCCTGCAAAATGATAACACTTTCTGACATCACATCCAAACCACTCCTTGACTGTCAGATCAATCAGAATACGGTGGCATTGACACACCTGCCCCTGTCTTGTTTCAAAGGCCACTGTTCGCTAAATCAGGTGCTTCTCCAGTCTCTCGCTCTCAGCATCCACCCTACAGAGACAGACCGAACATAGAAATGATTAACCCTTCTATCTTGCATGGCTACTTATCAAAGCAGCACAGCAATTGGGCAACACACTGCGTAACTTTACTGTAAGTGTAAGCACAACAAATTCGACCTGGCCCACCCACCAGCGGCAGGCTGTCCAAATGTAGAATGTTGGCAATCAATTAATTATACATCTCCCCAGAGAAGAACACACCCGCTATTCGCCCCTGGCTGAGACGACAATATTTTAAGGAGGTGGCAGGCTTGTAAACTACATAGTTGACTCGTTATTCTGTGAAATGAAAATCAACCTGGGTGTAATTCAAAACAATTAGCTAGCTAGTGCCACAATAAAGAAAAGCAAAGGAAAGACATTCGTCAAATTCTAACAAATTGATTACTGTCGGTAACTACAGTAGCTAGCTAAATGTTCCGACAAAATGTTAGGTAAGATAATGTATAGCTAATTCATTTAATGAGGATAATGTAAAGGCTACAGTGTAATTTCATAGGCACTATAATCCGTTCAATTATGATTGATTTAGCATCAACATTAGCCGACATAAGATGCTGGCTAGTTGACACATTCAGTAGTCTCTAACGTTATGCCAAAATACAGCTATCTCTAACCTTGAATTAAGAGTTATTTGAACAAAGGAGTAACGTTTAATCCATTTTCTAGTTAGTGCAATATCGATAGCCAGCTTGTTCGCTAGCCCAATGTGTACTCTTAAGGAGCCTACTGTATAGTTACAACTTAAGGTCCAATGACTCGCATGTGTAATGGAACCGAGAGTCATGATCCAGGTCTAGCTTGTTAGCATGCGAACTCGTAGCTAGCTAGCTACCTGGATAGCAGGCTAACTAGCAAGCTAACTAATGAAACACAAAGCTAGCCGCTTGTTAGCTAGCTAGCTAACGTTAGTTTGACTCCTTTGTTGCAGTCTCTGCTTTGCACACATTTATGACAAGTAATTATCTTCCAACGTGATGAACTGAATCACATATTAGGTAGAAATACTTACTCTCCATGTACCTCCTCGAAAGGCATTGCTTAAAACATCGTCATGGTTTAAAATTCAAAGACAGATTTGTTTTGCTATTTGTTGTTGCTCTGCGTTGCCGAATCACTGCTGCTGCTGTCTGCGGCAGAAACTTCCGACGCATGCGCAGACTTTCTCACCATCGAGCCAAGTCGGGTCTTCTTGACTGAAGTTTTCCAATAGTTTTCCCCTAAGACCAGTTTGATTTATTTTCCTAAATAATTATTAAGGTTTTGATAAGGTTAGGCATAGCTGGTCCTAAAACTGTGGTCAGTGACAACTTTTACCTGGGCAAAGTCCCAAGAAAAGAATGGGGGAAATGTAATCGATTAATAAACTCATACTTGTAATTATGAAATGCATTGCTCTACTTAACATTTCCAGAAAATGGTATTAGGTCGACGACAATAACAAAGGTGGCGATCATGATCATATTGATGGCGATATTGAATGCATAACATCTTGATACACAATATATGACTGGGCAAAAGTTTAATATTACAATGTATTTTATATTTCCACAGTTGCAAGACTAGAATACAGTTCATTGCTTATCACAGTAATTCCAAGCATGTATATGTACACAGAATCCAGTGTCCAAGTCATTCACCCACCTAAAATATATAAACATGAAATCCATCCAAAGGACTCCACGGTCAATAGTGTCATATGGTTTGTGAGATATATATATATATATATATATATATATACACACTGCTCAAAAAAATATAGGGAACACTTAAACAACACATCCTAGATCTGAATGAATGAAATAATCTTATTAAATACTTTTTTCTTTACATAGTTGAATGTGCTGACAACAAAATCACACAAAAATTATCAATGGAAATCAAATTTATCAACCCATGGAGGTCTGGATTTGGAGTCACCCTCAAAATTAAAGTGGAAAACCACACTACAGGCTGATCCAACTTTGATGTAATGTCCTTAAAACAAGTCAAAATGAGGCTCAGTAGTGTGTGTGGCCTCCACGTGCCTGTATGACCTCCCTACAACGCCTGGGCATGCTCCTGATGAGGTGGCGAATGGTCTCCTGAGGGATCTCCTCCCAGACCTGGACTAAAGCATCCGCCAACTCCTGGACAGTCTGTGGTGCAACGTGGCGTTGGTGGATGGAGCGAGACATGATGTCCCAGATGTGCTCAATTGGATTCAGGTCTGGGGAACGGGCGGGCCAGTCCATAGCATCAATGCCTTCCTCTTGCAGGAACTGCTGACACACTCCAGCCACATGAGGTCTAGCATTGTCTTGCATTAGGAGGAACCCAGGGCCAACCGCACCAGCATATGGTCTCACAAGGGGTCTGAGGATCTCACCTCGGTACCTAATGGCAGTCAGGCTACCTCTGGCGAGCACATGGAGGGCTGTGCGGCTCCCCAAAGAAATGCCACCCCACACCATGACTGACCCACCGCCAAACCGGTCATGCTGGAGGATGTTGCAGGCAGCAGAACGTTCTCCACGGCGTCTCCAGACTCTGTCACGTCTGTCACATGTACTCAGTGTGAACCTGCTTTCATCTGTGAAGAGCACAGGGCGCCAGTGGCGAATTTGCCAATCTTGGTGTTCTCTGGCAAATGCCAAACATCCTGCACGGTGTTGGGCTGTAAGCACAACCCCCACCTGTGGACGTCGGACCCTCATACCACCCTCATGGAGTCTGTTTCTGACCATTTGAGCAGACACATGCACATTTGTGGCCTGCTGGAGGTCATTTTGCAGGGCTCTGGCAGTGCTCCTCCTGCTCCTCCTTGCACAAAGGCGGAGGTAGCGGTCCTGCTGCTGGGTTGTTGCCCTCCTACGGCCTCCTCCACGTCTCCTGATGTACTGGCCTGTCTCCTGGTAGCGCCTCCATGCTCTGGACACTACGCTGACAGACACAGCAAACCTTCTTGCCACAGCTCACATTGATGTGCCATCCTGGATGAGCTGCACTACCTGAGCCACTTGTGTGGGTTGTAGACTCCGTCTCATGCTACCACTAGAGTGAAAGCACCGCCAGCATTCAAAAGTGACCAAAACATCAGCCAGGAAGCATAGGAACTGAGAAGTTGTCACCACCTGCAGAACCACTTCTTTATTGGGGGTGTCTTGCTAATTGCCTATAATTTCCACCTGTTGTCTATTCCATTTGCACAACAACATGTGAAATGTATTGTCAATCAGTGTTGCTTCCTAAGTGGACAGTTTGATTTCACAGAAGTGTGATTGACTTGGAGTTCCATTGTGTTGTTTAAGTGTTCCCTTAATTTTTTTGAGCAGTGTATATATATATATATACAGCTCTGGAAAAAAGTAAGAGACCACTGCAAAATTATCAGTTTCTCTGGTTTTACTATTTATAGGTATGTGTTTGGGTAAAAATAACATTTTTGTTTTATTCTATAAACTACTGACAACATTTCTCCCAAATTCCAAATATAAACTGGTCAAAATAACAAAAAAGATGCAGTGGTCAGACCTCGAATAATGCAAAGAAAATAAGTTCATGTTCATTTTTAAACAACACAATACTAATGTTTTAACTTAGGAAGAGTTCAGAAATCAATATTTGGTGGAATAACCCTGATTTTCAATCACAGCTTTCATGTGTCTTGGCATGCTTCCACCAGTCTTTCACGTTGATGTTGGGTGACTTTATGCCACTCCTGGCGCAAAAATTCAAGCTGCTCGGCTTTGTTTGATGGCTTGTGACCATCCATCTTCCTCTTGATCACATTCCAGAAGTTTTCAATGGGGTTCAGGTCTGGAGATTGGGCTGGCCATGACAGGGTCTTGATCTGGTGGTCCTCCATCCACACATTGATTGACCTGGCTGTGTGGCATGGCGCATTGTCCTGCTGGAAAAACCAATCCTCAGAGTTGGGGAACAATGTCAGAACAAAAGGAAGCAAGTTTTCTTCCAGAACAACCTTGTACGTGGCTTGATTCATGCGTCCTTCACAAAGACAAATCTGCCCGATTCCAGCCTTGCTGAAGCACCCCCAGATCATCACCGATCCTCCACCAAATTTCACAGTGGGTGCGAGACACTGTAGCCCCCCGTGTAGCTCAGTTGGTAGAGCATGGCGCTTGCAACGCCAGGGTTGTGGGTTCAATTCCCATGGGGGGCCAGTATGAAAAAATGTATGCACTCACTAAAACTGTAAGTCGCTCTGGATAAGAGTGTCTGCTAAAATGTAAAATGAGACACTGTGGCTTGTAGGCCTCTCCAGGTCTCCGTCTAACCATTAGATGACCAGGTGTTGGGCAAAGCTGAAAATTGGACTCATCAGAGAAGATGACCTTACTCTAGTCCTCTACAGTCCAATCCTTATGGTCTTTTGCAAACCCCAGCCTGGCTCTTCTTTGCTTCTCATTGATGAAGGGCTTTTTTCTAGCTTTGCACAACTTCAGCCCTGCCCCTAGGAGCCTGTTTCGAACCGTCCTCGCCGTGCACTTCACCCCATCTGCCGTTTGCCATTATTTTTGTAGGTCACTTGATGTCATCCTACGGTTGTTGAGTGACATTCGAATGAGTTGGCGGTCATCCCGGTCAGTAGAGAGTCATTTTCGCCCTCTGCCGGTCTGTAGCTTTGTTGTCCCCAATGTCTGCTGCTTGACCTTGTTCTTATGAACTGCCGTCTTTGAAATTTTAAGGATGGAAGCAACCTGACGCTCACTGTATCCCTCTGCCAGTAAAGCCAGAATTGAACCCTTATTTTCCTCACTCAAAACTTTCCTTTTCAACTCTTTTGGCATGGTCAATAGTTATTTTTTGATTAATATTACTTTTGAGATACTATTAGCACTGTTTTTTTGCCATCCAGCTGGTCCTATTGCAAGAGAATAGTGATGACCACAGCAGTGGTTTTTATACTTTTCCTCGTTAAATAAGATTTGGTTCAGGTGATCACCTAATCAGTACCTAATTCAGTAGAATGAGGTGTGCCTGTGTTGGAATTCAACAGACACTGGAATGGAATGGCTGTCATACATGTAGAGATACTGATTTAAGAAAGTATTGCAGTGGTCTCTTAATTTTTTCCACAGCTGTATATATACATATATATATATATATATATATATATATATATATGTAAATATATGCAAAAACCGAAATAAATGACCCCTTTACATCCACCCACCTACCCCGCTGCTCCCCTTTTTCAGGCTTGAGGAAAATGACAGTCATACATTGAGATAATGTATTGTTCCCTTATATTATAGTATATACCATCATGTTTGCATGCCAGGTGTTGAGGAGCAGGTAATTATATATCTGTGAAATAGGAATGAATATTTCTCTGCTGGGAAAAATACAAAACAAGTTACATACCGGTAGGCAAAGTTTAAAACATCTTAAATTGTGATTTGAATCAGCAATACTACTGTACCATGAATGATAATAAGTAGCAAGTATACGATATAACTGATTGAGACATCATATGTCATCTTATGAGACATGGAAATGACTTGGTTATCATCCCGACCAGACCATTACAATGACCCAAGCCAAATCCTGCCTGGCCTGCAAGCGTTACTACACCCAAATCCCAACATCAAGTGAGAGGAGGGGGCCAGGGGGAGAGCTCTGTCTGAAAGCCCAATCACAGTGACTTCAGCTGGGGATGGGGAAGTAGCAGCACAGCAGTGGGCACCATCAGGCCATAATACAAAGTTAATGATGCAGAATGGTGTCTTTTCTCCTGCCCCAGAATAATGTCAATATAGGATGTTTAGGAAAGTTGTACCTAATTACACTTTTTAAATTCACCGCCGACATGATTGATGATTTCAAAGGGAGGCATAATCGATCCACTTTACAGACAAGTCATATTGATTGCAAGTCTAGATTGACTATAACTTCTTTCTCTCTCTCCAATGACAGAGGGACTTTACAATCAACAGAGAATCAATGTGACCTGGTGGGTGTTTCTTAAAAAGCATTTTGATGAAGGCCTTATAGAGGATGTGGCAGCTGTGCAGCTGCTGTATTGTGTTACTGACTGCAATCATCTGTAATGGATTGGTGAATGCTCGGTTGCATTGGCAGCCCCTGCCTGCCTTCTCCCACAGCTACCTCTTGACATGCTCATGTCTCATGCTTATTATTTCATAAACTTTGTTATTCCTCGCCAGCAGCAAGGTTGACAGCATCACTCTAGCAGCTGCCTGTTACGGCACATCTAGTTAGTCTGACTGCTATAGGAGACGCTGGGTAAATTTGACGTGACAGGAGTTACTTTCTGCCTGGAGTCCACATAGTTGAGCAAGAGGAATGGAATTCATTGTATGTTATGGGGGAGGTTCCTGGCTTCATTGTTGATGACAATTAAGAAACATTACTGCTATCAAACATCACAGATGCAAGATTGAGAATAGAATGAATTGGAAAATGAACCAGAGCAGAGAAGAGATCTTCTATGACAGTATTCCAATTCCACTTGCCAAGTGCACTTTAAATGGCAACATGGGCTCTACAATAATTTATGATTAAATAGTTTGCAGGCACAGCCATTTTGTTCTTTTTGGAGAGAGCCCTTTCCCTTTTTGAAGGCCAAAGTTAATGCAGTCATAGAAAGAACTCTGATGCACTCCCACGTGAAATGGCCATGTGAGGAAAGCCCTGAGGGAGCAAAGGCCTTGAATGAATGTGTGCATGTGTGTGTGTGAGTGTGTGTGTGCGTGTGTGTGTGTGCATGCGTGTGTAAGTCTGTGCGTGTTTGAAAGCGCGCGAGAGAGAGCTCAGTTCAAACATACTGATCCTCAAATATCCTTCAGTTTCTAGTTCCATTGAAAGTCTATCCTAGTCTCCCGAGTGGCGCAGTGGTCTAAGGCACTGCATCGCAGTGCTAGCTGTGCCACTAGAGATCCTGGTTCGAATCCAGGCTCTGTCGTAGCCGGCCGTGACTGGGAGACCCATGGGGCGGCGCACAATTGGCCCAGGGTAGGGGAGGGAATGGCCGGCAGGGATGTAGCTCAGTTGACAGAGCATGGTGTTTGCAACGCCAGGGTTGTGGGTTCGATTCCCACGGGGGGCCAATATTAAAAATATAATGTATGCACTCACTAACTGTAAGTCGCTCTGGATAAGAGCGTCTGCTAAATGACTAAAATGTAAATATCCTACAGTGAGTGTCTGCTAAAGGCTCTGATTTTGTTGCTCCATCTTTTTCTGCACAACTTTTAGAGTTGGATGATGACAGATTGTGAGCTACCTGATATCCTATATCATCCTCCCCACTGGAGGTGTTTGTTACGCCCTGAGGGAGTCCTGGAAGACTAACAAGCAGCCGGCATGTTTGATGGACTATGAGGAAACATCTGCTCTCTCTTGCTTTACTTGCGAGGAAGGAGACTGAAAACAACATCATAAAATAGAACAAATCAATCGATCAACTACAAATGCACTCCCTTATCCTTAAATTAACCTTAGAGCAGACTTTTGTATAATCAAATCCAATTTTTGTCAACTTCTCTTTGTGAATTAGTAAGTAAGGACATTTAGGCATCGTTGCTGCATATTCCTCAGGATAACATGTTGCTAAAGCCCTGGGTGTTTCGACTGCAGTGTTTTCCAAAACTGGGGTGCATGTGGATAAACAAGTCAGCTCCAAGGGGTAGGTAAATAGCCTTCGGGGACTGACAATCTGTAATGGCAGACTTGTCTGTTGCTGTATTTTTCATGTATATTATCAAGCCATTTTTCTCAGTTTGATGATCCATAGGCCTATATCATCACTAAAAGCTCAAGTTAATTTACTTTCAGTTGACTATTATTTGCCAAAGATAAGCAGCAGAGAGATTGCTATTATGGCCAATAGCAATGGCTCAGAAGACACATTATTTATCATGGATGTAATGCAGAGAGCTGGTAGGTGCTCTTTCTCAGGTGCAGCACTTTACAGTTTTAACATCCCTCTCAAACTGAAGACAGCTTTAAATTGTTTGTGATGTGTCAGCTATTGAATGCATACTTCTACATTATGTGGTTTTCTATAATGTGATCCAAAATTCACAGTTTCCATTGAGGTTGAGACTGAGAGTATTTGACAGGAGATGGCATCAGAAGTCAAGCAAGATCAATGGCGTTTCCTCCTCTTGTTCGCTAGGGGGCGGTAAAGCCAATGGCTCGCCACAATAACATAGCAGAACCTCTTCCACAGACAAAACCACTCTTTGGTTTATCCATCATGGCTGCGCCCCTAGTGCAATGTGAAAGTAAACAATCACGCTATGAAGTAACCTTGCGTTTCGGATAGAGTCACCGAAATATGTTGGAATTTCATCGATAACTCGGCGAGATAGGTTTATATCATAAATGGCTTTCCGTGTGAGCATCTCGATTTTCCGAAAATCTGTATATTTTCCGAGAGTCGTTATCAACATCTCTGCGCCACTGTTAAATGTGTCACCGTTTCTCAGAACTGGTCAGTCATCTTCTACCTTATCTGCTTAGCTTTCTCTCAAATTAATAAGCGATCATATGAATGTAATAGCCTTTCTCCCACCCAGAAATATACTATATTTTGTCTGAAACAATACATAAACTGGAATGGGTCTGCAATAATATGATTTTTTGACAGCCATGCCTTATCCAGCTAGCTAGTTATTTCATTTTGAGGAAATAGCTCCATTGATGTCAGGTTACATGCATGTAATTTAGCTATAATTAGTTGTTTAAAAAAAATCTGATTCCTGCGACATTGTGAACTAGGCACAGCCGTTGCATCAGTTACCTGGCAGGGATACGCAGTGATGATGATATTCTCGATGTCTCTTTCTGTTGCTTTGGTTTAGGATGGGCTGCCCGTCGTCCAGGGACCATTAATGGACAGGGTTTTCGCTTCACCCCCGCCTGTTTTATTACATCGGATG